>NC_047128.1:29266256-29371256 GCF_009829125.3 Periophthalmus magnuspinnatus
TGTGTCCCACGCTGTGATGCCACAAGAGCCTCTGACAAATCAAGATTTGGCACCATTTCAGCCATGCTCTCATAGTCTTAACTCTTTTTACCTATAAACAAAACCTCTAGCATTGCTAATTCTAAGTCACATGTATTGTACTATGCTTAGTAACATAAGCTGCAGGGTCCTAGTTTACACCAGTGTAAGTTTGCATCTCTCTCTCATACGCACACACATACTGTGTCACCATAGCAACACTGGAGCAACAAAGGGAAACAACTTGGCAGAGTCAGGCGCTTGTTGTGAGAAAGTGTCAAGTTACGCCAGAGAGCTGTGGCTCAGTTGAGGGGTGAGGACAGGGACAGCACCGAAAAGGTGACAGGAACATTAAGATTATACTGTAGTTTAAGAGAAACTAAATGTAACATTTAGCTTAGGCTGTTGGCAGTAGATTAATCGTTCTAATTTGGTATATTTTTGGCCATTGCATTTGGCCTCAGATTTCTGTTTTGAGAAGTGTCACATTTTGCCTATATACAGTGTAACCCTTATATGTATGCAGTGTTCTTCCCACAACTTGTGAGCCACATTACTGGATCAGTGGAACAGATGAAGGCCAAAAATAAGTGACTCTTTATTTAGTTAGACCTAAGTATGTAACTGTATCCAGTGGTTTTATTTAGAGGAGAGAGTTCATCCTTAACCCGATCCGCAAGCAAACACAGCAACAGCTGTACGTTAGTATAGGCTTGAGTGGGCAGAAGACCCTTGCCATGTGACTGGTTTAATGTCAACGTGGTTTAATAAAAGACTTGATCTCTATCAGGCTTGGGCTTCTTGCTGACCTCCCAGCTGGGCTCTGGCTCTTTGGACAGGCTGAAAGGTGAGGAGTTAGGAGTGCAAAGACCACCATCATGCAGTATTTCACACTCTGACAGAGATGTGGGGGGTGGTGACGCAGGAATTTGGAGCAAGTCCGGGGTGTGTGTCCACAAAGACTTACTACTCTCCATGGGCTTGTTTACACCTCTGATTATTGCTGCTTGACATGTGTTTTCGTCTTAAAAGTTAAAAAAAACAAAAAAACAACAACAAAAACAAACAATTGCAATATCAAAAACAAAAGCCTCAGCAAATATCTAAAGCATCTTTAGTACTGTGCCACATTGGCCCAGATATTTCTGAACCATCTCTTATTCAACTAGCTAAACAAATGTTCCTTTTAAAAAGCTAAATCTGCACTAGCTATACTAGCTAAACACTTGCATTCCACAAGGCACTGTTAACTCATTTTACGTTGTCTGGAACACACATGGAGCTGTGAATAAACATGCTCAGATTTATGAAGACATGCACGCACACACACATATACATACATCCACCTATGCTAGTACTGTCTGTATGAATTGACTTCATTGGCAGCCTACAGACAAGATCATGAAGCAGACAGAGGACCAAACTTTGAATGCTTAAACTAGTTCCAGTCAGATATATTGTTTCTGTGGTTTCTTAACTGTCAAATGTAAATCCATTATCGATCTAGCATCAATCTGTGTTCAATGTTCATATATCAGTCTACAAGTAAAGATAACTTTATAAAGTCAGTTACATAACATAATACAGAAATATAGAAGGACTGATAATACTGACCAAGGCTACTACTTGATTTAAAGCGCTTGTCTCTGAGGGCCTGTCCTCTCCCATAAACCTGATGTAAACACAACCAAATCCACTTTTCCACTGCTTCCTTTAATGTTTCTGGCCCTTGTGCTTTAACCACATGAGGCCATGGAGTAAAAAAAAAAATTCTTTTCCTCTGAACAAAAGCTAAGATTCTGTAAATTTGTTGTGGCATTTTCCTCTTCCTTTGCTTTTGCCTCCATACACTAACATTAACACACTTTGTGACGTACATGTCAAAGAGGTTTGCTGTTGCCAGCTTCAGTGAGGTTGGTGGATGCTTGGCAGTGTGTGTGCTGAACTGTAATGAAAGGGCTGTTCTTTCCAGGTGCCCTCAGTGGGTTTTCCTGATGGACGAGTGCCCGCTGGTAAGCTGGAGCGCTGTATGGTGGGACTATGCTGATCTGGGCCAGTTTGCCAAGAAAAACATTACAACAGTAGTAGGATTGTGTGACCGTGTGTTTGTTCTGTCCCTTGGAGGAGTTCCTGACTGCGTTTCCATCTTTTTGTTGTTCCTAACTGTCACACAGCACTTTCCTTTGACATGTCATCTTGGCTGAGTACATTCACAATGTCAAAATTCAGCAAAATCCAAATGCTGCTCTCTTCCACAGCTGCCAGTGTTCAAGTGATTGTTCTTGAATACATTGGTAACTTATATATTGGCTTGTACCTCCCATCAACCAAATGGAAATCATGAAACAAACATTTAATTAAATGCTTCATATGTTTTTGCAGCTCATGGGATACAGTGAGAAGCCTATCAATCTGCAAATGTTCATTGGCACAGCAGATGACCGCTATTTGAGACCCCACGCTTTCTACCAGGTCCACCGGATAACAGGGAAAACTGTGGCCACGGCTAGCCAAGAAATCATAGTGTCCAGCACCAAAGTTCTAGAAATTCCTCTTTTGCCTGAAAACAACATGTCAGCCAGGTACGTAGATCTTTACTATGTAACATTTTTGATGAAAAGTCCTTTCCGGTTTGCTTTGCCTAGAATGTCTGTGTAATCCCTCAGTCGTCCAGGGCTGATCCATAGCAAAAGGTGAAGTTTAAATCTCTTAACTAGACAAATCGTTGTAGGAGTGAAGGCATTTTGCTACTCATCCATGCCACTTCTCCAGTTCTTCAGAACTGAAGAAGCAGCTGAGCCACCATTTGCCTAGAATGTTCCACAGTATAGCATTAAATTTACCTGTTTTCCATTTATTCTATTATAGGTGTTTTATCTCTTTGGAGATAAATACATGGCATGCCATACTCTGGAACATTTGAGGGAAAGCAATAACATCTCCATGGAGACAAGCTGGTGGTGGATCATCCACTAGAAAAGTTACATAATGCTTGAAATACAACCATTAATTGATAGACTCAACTATTTTCCTTTCCTTCCAGTATTGACTGTGCCGGTATCCTAAAGCTACGAAACTCTGACATTGAACTGCGTAAAGGAGAGACAGACATCGGACGAAAGAACACCCGGGTGCGTGTGGTGTTCAGGGTGCACATCCCACAGGCCAATGGGAAGGTGCTTTCGCTGCAGGCGGCTTCCATCCCTGTAGAATGCTGTGAGTGTCCACCAGCTGTGAGGTCATGAGAGTATACAAAAAAAAGTACACTTATTAATCACACAGTGACCAGGGGAGGTGATAACAGTAGTTGAAAGGAGCAATGGCATCTTGAATACAGAATAAAGATTACTCAAACATGCACAATCACTCTAAATACAACTTCGAGTGTGTAAATGAGAAGGGGAAACCATTATGGTTAAAAGCTCTAAAAAGTAAATTTTTCATTTTAAACTGTAATATTTTCTAAGACACCTAATAGTGCACAATCTTTCACGGAAAAAGCAGCTCAGCAATTAATAATTTAAAAACATTTTTATTCAATGGTTTTTGTAGCCCAACGATCAGCTCAAGAGCTACCCCAGGTGGAGAAGTCCAGCCTGACCAGCTGTCTAGTCAGTGGGGGAGAGGAGCTGCTCATCACCGGCTCCAACTTTTTTCCAGAGTCCAAGGTCATCTTCCTGGAGAAGGGCCCTGGTAAGAGCAGTATGCACACAGCAGTATGCACACAGCAGCTGCACCGCTCTAGTGGCATTCATGTGAGCCATAAGGACTAGGACGGATGTGGAACCTCATACTTATTTATCACACAAGAATAGTGATATATCTGGTAAAATTATTTGATTTTGGAAATTATTTTGATTTGATGTATGACCCTTATAGTTTCACATTGTTACTCTGCTTTTCTTAACCTTATCTTTCTTTATTTTATTGCCTTTTATTATTCATGTAATGACTGTTCCCATGGAAGGGAACTTAAATGGCTAACATCTGTCAAGCCAGTCTATGCCTACTCAAGGCAATGTAGAGCAACCAAGTCCAGTTCACACATGGTATCAAGTTTGGTGGCGATTTTGTGAGAGGTGGGGGCAAGGGCATGTTCTTAAGATTTTCTAGGGCAAAAGCTCCATGAAGGAATGTCTTAGTGCTTTAAGGGGTACCAGGTGAAGCGTGGCATACAAAAGCAGCACAGCTGAAAACACTCCCTGATGTTCAAATAGAAGAGGCATAGAGGTGCAATATGGGTATGCAGAGAATGAGGCCTTGACTGAATGAAAGCAGTGAACAAGAGTTAATAATTATGTTGTTTGAGTCTTCATTGCTTGACTCAACATCATCATAAAGTAAAGGCTTTTCAGAGTCTAGCGTCTCTCGCAGCAAAAAAATTTTGACTAATCGTCTAAATGATAATCAAGAGCAGTAGTGTATACTGTTGTGTCTTTTTGTGCCTTTGGCAGTTTTACATGCATATCTACTGTTTTGCCTTTCACTGACTTAATATATAAATAATAGAAATGGTGAATTAATGCTTATTTAAGTTGTTTAGTATTACAAAATATTGGCCGGACCTACTCTAGTAGAATAATCTACAGTTAATGTTTTATGATGTTATGCACTTCATCAACCATCGTGTGCAATCCGCTGTTGGATTTGACCAGATTCTCTGCTTGTCTATAGAGTTTGAGGATCTAATACTGTCAGATCCAAATAGAGATATATTATGTGTGCTTTTACTGGCCATAGTAAACAGGTTGGTTTGTCTAAAGTGGTTTTCTCTGCTCACTGGCGTGCACTAGGTGTCTGGATTATCCCAGTCATTGTCTTCCTATGGAATGAGGTTCCTGTTGCTGCTTGTTGTCTGAAAGAGCATGTGGGGCCCTTGCTCTTGCCTGTTGAATGTCAACAAGTTTTACAGTAATAATGCAGCTCTGTCAACTGCAAATACAGTCAAGGTCATTTGCTCATTGGAATAAATACTCCCTGTCAACTAAGAGTTAAGATCTTCCTTCACTAAAGGGAATAATCTCTATAATGGCATGGAATTATCTGACAGTGGATTACTGTGTAGACGACCTAAGTTACGTAGATATCAGAAAGACGTGAAGACTTTTGTCTGAAAGTACTTCAGACAAAAATACACTGAGTGTAGAGTCAAAAAGCCTCTGTGTGTGGGATTAAGCAGTACTTTTTGGCAACTTTGTGTCTGAATTGTTTCTATATTGAATTAAGAAAATTGGTAACCATATTGTTGCTGTTGCTTTTTGACAGCACATGGAGACTTTTTAAAAACAACTAATCAGTACAAAATGGTGTTATAGGGCAAATTATAAGTGTAAAGATGTACTGTGGGATCTGAATACCTACCAGTAATGGGATCAATTTGTTTTATTTTTTGCAGACGGAAGACCACAATGGGAGGTAGAAGCAAAAATTATTTGTGAAAAATCTCAAGGGGTGAGTATTTGTTACTGCTATTTTCTTGTCAGTGATAAAATCAGCATTAAAAGAATATCTCTGTGCTCCAGTCCTGCATACTGGTGGAGGTGCCTCCGTATCACAGTAAGACTGTGAGCTCAGCTGTGCAGGTGCAGTTCTACGTCTGTAATGGCAAAAGGAAAAGAAGCCAATCCCAGCGCTTCACATACCTGCCAGGTATGCTATACCACTAACTCATGAGCCTTTGGTATAGACTGTATAGTCTTGTATTCAGTGTTTTAGTTTTTAGGCAAGTGGCAGACATCGGAGACTTTACTGACCCCATTTCTGTCCTTATGCAAAGAAAGTCTTACTGTGGTCTACACTGGGCAAAAACATGAACACTTGCCAAATTCAATGCTATGTTAGTATATTTGCATGAGTTTTGTATTGCAAAATGATACAAGTTATGATTTATGTAAACATTGATTTGCTGCTTTTGTTCTATAAATGAGTCAAAGTGAAATAGAAATTGCGGGTGAATATTTACGTTTGTGCAGCACATCCAATACCAAAGTGTTACCACAGCAGCGAGTGTGTGCAGGTCTGCCTCCTCCGCGACACCGCTCTGTTTGCAAGCACGCCCACTCGGCACATGCAGTTCCTGTTTTCCCTGCTGACAGATTAGGCCAACCAATCTGAAACAACGGCAACGACCCTGCTCTGTCATTCAAACCGGGTGCTGATACTAGTGCAGTAACCACCAATACCTCCTGCTATTTGTGATCAAGTAGTTCTATTGAATGATCACTGTTAAGATACATTATGCCAATTTAATCATTTTAATCATTTATAACAGAGGACTAAAGAGTCAGTAGGCTTCCTGTCAAAATTCTTTACTTGAGGTGGATCACCATTATCCATAAATGAGCTTGTACTTTTGACCTGAATATTGGATTGGGGACATTGATATACTATTCACACACAGCATTTCTCGTGATAGCACCCAGACTGACAACATATGCTCTCCCTCTGATTCAGAGTTGGATAAAAATAAAACTTAGTGTCACAAGGCAGCAGATTGAGAAATAGGTTACTGAGTGGAACAGCAGCACCATCACTATCAAGGGAATGACCCCAATTGCTGTTCGAAATATGAAGCTTTTGGAACTTGTAGATTTTAAAGTTTTACATTTCAATAAATATTTTGACATAGATATTATTTAGGTTACGTTAATGCAACATTTACTAATTTAGGGCTTACCTGCAGGTGAAAGAAATGACCTTTGTACTAATTTGTGTAACACCTCTCATAATGATTGTGTTTTGCCTGCAGTATTGGTCAAACAGGAACAGCGAGAGGACTTGGAGCATCCTGCTGCGGCCCCTCTGACCATGCCCCTGGCACACAGTGCCACTCTGGTGCGTACCCAGCTGCCTTCTCCTGAGCATGGCCCCCCACCGGACGGCCTTCTGTCCAGCTCGCCTCATGGTCTGGCTGCTAGCTCTGGCCCGGGCCTGTTGGTCCCACACCCCCCCTGCCCCCCACTTAGCTCCCCCTCATTCCAACACCTGCCTCACCTTCAGGGACACAGTTTGCAGCAGCCGCCCACAGACTGCCACATGTCTTTCCAGCCCAGTCCTGGTCCCAGTCCTCATCCTGCTCCTCCGCGCCCATCCTATGGCCCCATGCATAGCCACACCCCCAGTCTGGCTTTCAACGGCCAGTCCAGTCTGACTGCGCAGGGCTATGAGAGCCTCCCCTTTCAGCAGAGTACTAATACAGGACCCCACTCCGTAAGTCTTGGAATAGGCTACTCTTCATCTTCCTGCCCCTCGCCCTCTGCCCCACCGTCTTCGTCTCTCCTCGCAGGCTCCCCTCAGAATCAGTCTCTTCTGGGCCTTCACGGCCTGGGAGGCTATCACTGTGGGCCAAACTCCACACAGGCGCCCTCTTCCTCGGCTCACCCACTCCTAGGGCAACACTCATCCCCCCTGCAGCGGACTATGGCGTACCACCCTGTAGGTCAAAGGTCAGCGTCCTGTCCCACACCCTCTTGTGCGCCCCCTCCCAGAATGATCCCTTCTCCGCACTCAGGGCCGTCATCGCCCCAGCTGCACTCTGTGTCGTATCAGTCCCCCTCATCATCCTCCCCCACCTCTGGGGGCAGTCCTCTGGGACCTCTACAGCAGCATTCAGGACAGCTCTCTCCTCAGACCACCAGCCCCGTTATGGCCACCCTGTCCCCTCCAGCGGGACCTTTGGGGCAGTACTCCTCGGATGCAGACAGACTCAACATTAAACAGGAGCCAGAGGACAGAGAGCCTGCCTTCCGCTCCATTGGCCTGCAGGACATCACGCTGGACGATGGTAATGCTTTTCTATATCTTTGTGGAGAACATACATACACATGAATACTGCACACACATACCACATATACACACATACAACATACTTCAATCCTTTTCAGCTTGAAGCGCCTGTAGCTCTAAACGTCATTTTCACTTGAGACAAGTCACCTCAGCAAAACGGTCATAAATAAAGACCTCTGGGTATTTATACAGTCCATGTCTGCTCAAAATAGAAACTTATTTAGAGTTTCTGTTATGGCCTTCTGTGTGTCTGTCTTTCTCATCTCATTATCACATTTTCCTTTTACACCAAATATGTTGAACACCCATCTGTGATTAATCTCATTTTCAGTCTGAAAATGTCCAGGGTCTTGGGGGGATTGTGTTCCCCTGTAACAACGATCTTGTATTCACTGACTTTATACTGGACAGCAGTAGTTTTACTGAAACCTCTGGGCTCAGTGCACTAGTATTTCATCTCTTGACCACAGATTAATTTTTGAAGGGCTAGTTCCCTGAATGGGGTGACAAGGTCACAGTTGAGAGGCACATTTTGCTCACAGTTAAACATTTGTTTGAGAAATGTACAAACCTAAAATGTTTTTACTTGACATAATTCTTGTTCATCTTGTGTCTTTAGCTTCACTACACTGCTTGAACTGGTGCTTTGCTTTGCCAGCACAGTTCTGGACTGGAGCTGAGGCAGAGGCAGCGGTTGTGTGGTGCAGTAATTACATCCTGTGTGTGTTTGAGTGTGCGTTAACAACTCTAATTAGGATGCTCAGGAGAACTTGTTGACTTAACAATTGACTGTGAAGTCAGGACATGTAGGGTTTTCTTTTCCTCTGAATGAACCCTGCCCTGTGATGTCCTTAGCATCTACCTGTACTTATCCTATGTGTAGTTTGAGAGGCTGGTCTGCTGCAAATGGGAGAGCAAAGCGTTTAGAGTTAATCATTACCTCAGGTCATGGTGGTGTGCTATTGTAGCTTGGGATCCAGACTGGTTCTCTCTGTATCTAATATAAACATTTTAACAGTCTGGTCACCACTTCCTCTGCATCTCAGACCAAACTCAAATGGAGATTTTAGTTTTTTTCTCAAACTGGGCCATGCAAGCAGGTTTGTTTATTTCAGTGACTCATGGGATGTCACAGTTTCCCTAAGACAGAAAACAGATCACAGCAGGTAAATTGGTAAGTGGTTTATTACAATATTATAAGGGCAAATGGCAGACAGGCATGCAGGTAGTTGGACAGGCAGGTGAGCAGGTGGACAGGTGGGCAGGCAGGTGGCACTGGTAGCAGAAACAACGAACTGGTGAGGAGTGGTTGAAGAGCCAGGCTTCTTATATTGCAGATGATGGGATGATGGAAAACAGGGGTGCCATCTGCCAAACATGGTCTGGTCACGCCCATGTCACGTCCAGGTAAGGTGGAGACTCAACACAGACAGAACACAGAAGGGAGGGGGAGCTGCAGAGAGGAGGAGGAGAAGGCAAAAACCAGGAGCGGATCCTAACATGGGAAACAGAAGAGCTCATTGGTTGTCTATCATTTACAACAAAAGCAAAGTTCGCTTGTGCTTTGGTCCTAGTTTTTACAGGTTTAAATCCTTTGTTATTTTTTTTCTTTTTTATTTTCTCTGTATAGACAGGAGACAGGTCTTGGTTGGACAGACAAGTGACTTTGTTCTTACAAGAGCTTAATTAAATGGGTCCAAAGATCTGGTGGGAACACATCAGTGACAATATTGATGTATACACCCACAGCCATTATTAACATATTTGAACATAATATTTATGCTACTCTCTGTTTTCAGTCATTTGTTTTGACTTGTTGCTCAGTACTTTGCTCATTGGTTTTGTCACAAGTTGTCAGCTGCACTTGTCCTACCCAGAAACTGTGAGAAAAGTTTGTGTGACACAGTTTGACTGGGAATGTAAGCTCTTGTTTGGAGCCAGTGTCTAAAAATAGCTGTTCTATGCCATGCCTGATCTGTAGGCTATGTTTTGAAGTACTAGCCGCAGGGAGATTTACCCAGCAATAAGTTTCAGGGGTTATTGCACTCTCAAAGAAACCACTATGTGCACAGATTATCAGAAAAATCTTAACATTTGAAATTTTTTACACTCAAACCAGCATCAAGTTGTATAACAACACTATGTCACTATCAGTTTGCCTTGCAACAATCAGTGAAAACAAACCATCTTTTGATCAATCATAAGTGTGAAACAAAACTCAGCATATGTGTACATAATTGAAACATGACTAAAGCATTGTAAATATAAACTTTAGGATGATTTCCAAACATGTTGAGCTGTACAAACAAATTATTATATAAAAAATGGCATATCTGTATAATTTCTCTTTAATCTAACATCTTTGCCCATTTATTACTTTTTTCAGCTGTACCTTGTGCTATATAGCAATTACACTGTGTTAATTCTGGCTGTATGGTTTAATCTAATTTGATTCTACATGAAGGGTCTGAGATAAACCAATCATTTGAAGTCATCTGAGTGTCCCGCGCTGGGAGGGGCGGTGTAGAGGCGGCTCTAGTTAGCAGCAGATGGGCCTTGTGACGCACACGTGTGCATGCCTCAGATGTGTGCGAGCTTGTGTGTTTGTGTGTGTTTGTGTTGTCGGAGGTGAGAGCGCGTGTGTGTACAAAGCAGAAGACACAGGAGGTGAGCGGACAGACTGACAGACAGATGGACAGACTACTTCAGCCTCAGTCCCACTGCAGGGCCACTCAGCGCCAAGACAAAATCTGACAATACAGCCTGGGGCTGTACAACACGAAGAGCAAATGCATTTGAATGAAAAATGGGTGACAAGATAATGATTAGTGTTGCTGACAATAGAAATAAAAAGCAAGGATGGTTCATTTGAACAGCAGTGTGAGACTTAATGCACCGATTGTAGCTTTTTGTGTATTGCTTTAAGTTGTTGGTAAAAGTTTCCTGTGAGGCTTAGAAAAAAATAACATTGTTGTTAGACTTTTGCAGGTTGATAAATTAGTTTAGTTTACATTTTTTGCACGAAATTACAAAGAAACATTGTACTTTTTAAAATGTTAATAAAACATACAGTATACAGTACAAGTATAAATCTAAATCTTAATCTACATAAATTCTTAATAAATTGATGGTGTCACAACACTTTTGTCAATGTGAAATCATATTTTTTCTTGATCCAGACTTAGAAAATTGTACACAACATTCAATATTAATCTTCAGTCGTCTCATTTGTAATCATGTAATTAGGAATATTTTGAAAATTTACTAAGTTCCAAACAATACACTCTCCTGATTGGTAGCATGAAAAACAGCGAGTGGATTGTAACTGTTTCCACAGGACTCTGCAGCTTCTGTCTGTGAAATGGAAAAGGGACTTGTGTCATCTTTCCACACAATTACAGTCTCAGAGGTCTTGGTCGCAGCTCAAACCCAATAGGAAACATGTACCAGGGCCATCTTTTCCTCCAGAAAGAACAACAAGTGCTGAAACACAAAGGGAGCTCAGTTTTACATTCATGGATGAAGGTTGTTAGTTGAATAAAAGGGAGATTGGCTTGTGCCCACACATCGCTAGTCTCTGTCAGTGCGTGTTGATTTTTGCTAGTGGGCTTGATTCTGATTGAAAGTATAATCTGGTGAGTGGCAACAGTATCCTCAGGGCCCCTGTTCCCTGTAAATGTCAGTCAAACACTCCTATCTCCGCAGGTGTGATAAAAAGACTGTAAATCACACATCACTGTGGTATTTGGTTACAACGTCTGTTCTGTTGGAGTCCTGAATTGTGATGAATATATCTTTTCAACTTTCTAAATTACCGTACATAGGTATTTAACTATATACAATTTTTAATTTTTGGAAACAAATATACGATACTCAATATTTTGGTTTGCCTCTAATCAGTCTCTAACTATATTAAATAAGTTAAGGTAACACTTTCTGTATGTTATACTACACTTGACACATCTACATCAGTACAATGTAACACACTGTCATAACTTGCTATATTGTACATATTACAACTGCATTTCAATATTATTACTACAGGTTATTGAGTGCTATTCCATATTGTACATAATGGGGAGGGTACAACTTATAAAGTGTAGTGAAAAACGTATATATTTTCTAACTATATTTTTTATCTGTCCAAACAAATATTGAACAGATTAATACTTTCTCTCTAACCTTACGGCTGCCATTATGGGAGTCTTATAATACACCCCCAGGTAGCTCTGTTGTTCAGACCCCAATGGTTTTAATCCTAAAGCTTATTGTGCTTCTGTGCTGTGCTCCTGCTGAGTGGACTAACTAAAGCGGCTGTATCGGCCAACACCATATCACTCCATCACCAGATCAGATGGGAAGTCCAACATGCATTCAAGTCTACTCTTTCTATGCCCCTTCGCTCAATCTTGAACCTAGGCTGTAGCTCTTTCCAGTGTGCTGAGTAGTTTGTCTTCAAACGTGTGCAGCGAGTGGAAACTGTGAGCTTTGATATTCCTTTTTGCAGGCAAACCCAGTCTTGCCTCTCTGTGTTCCCTCCACACAAATGTTTTCCATTGTGGCATGTTGTGTTCATTTGCTGGGCTGAGGAATCAGTCAATCTCCTGGTTATTTGCTTAAGCCGCTGCGCCAAAGTCATGTTTTTGTGCCTGCTTCGGGGAACTTTGGTGAGCGTGTCACAGGGTTATGATAATTACCTTTTTTCCATTTCAACAGTAGACATGTTTATCATAGTCACTGTTCATCTGCCTATTCCTCCTCTGTTTTACATTACTCAGACTCTTGCAGTATTAAGGCACACAGGAAAGTTTCAAAAATAAACAAATTAGTCTTCTGTTTCCGTTTCTGTTAAATATAATGTAAGTGCTGCTGCCAATATTCTGCCCACATTATACTAAACTGAAAATGCCTATATTCTGTATATACAGCCCCCATCCTCCATAAATAATAACTTTTTTCTCTCTCCCAGCGCTCCACAATATGAGAGAAATATGTTGTATTCATTTACTATATTTTGTATAGAGATAACAATATTATTATGATTTTTAAAATACTGTTTTTGATGCAATAAGTTAATTCAAAACAAAATATACACGCCTTGATTTACTAATCCAACTGTGTCAACATAAAAACTAATCTCTACCTTTTTTACAATTAAAAAAAAACAAACTACAATATCAATATTTGCAATCAATTGTGCAGCCTTACTTTCTTCTATTTTAATTTTTTGGAGAAGAGAAAAAATAACCATGGGCTTTTTATATTCCAAACAGGCTAAAGTATTTGTTTGAGAAGCAAATGTCCCAAGTTAGTAGTAAGAGTATTAATGCTGCTGCTGCTGCTGTTGCAAAAGGCAATAGAAAAAATACTAGTCATCGCTATGAATTAAGTTGACCACCACAAATTATCGAAAAAGGAGGACAAGTTGTTAAATGTGATGGGACACTGAGAGAAATTTTACCTCACAGATAACTGCAATAGTACCACATGATGTCAGTTTCTAGTCATCATAATGCAATCTCTAATGAGAAATTATGATAGCAATGGGTGGCAACATATTACCCCCAAAATGTCTCACTATTTCTGATTCTGATAAGTGCGGCAGAGAACAGAGGTCTATATATGGCTGTGAAGGACAACGAAAAAGGCACAGGTGGTCTCCCTGCCATGAATTATACTTTATATTCTGAAGTATTAGCAGTTGTATTCACAGTGTATTCATCTTTGGCTCATGTGTTGAAGCGGTAAAGCCTAAGACCTCTCATAGTTGAATAGTTCTAATATTCTGAGCAGTGTGTGTAGGGAGTCCCCCTCACAGTCATCTGCAGAGGATCTCCCCTGTTCTTAATACAACAGTACTGACTTTGTGCTGCTTTGTCATCCATTTGGTGTCCTCCACAGAAAACACTATCAGCATATGAAACCTACCATACACCAGGCCACTCAGAACGGCTCTTTCACTTCCTCAGTATTGATGCGGCCCGCTGTAACTGAATTTGAGTAACACGTCTTACTCATGGATAACCAGAAAAATCATCATCATTTATGTAAATCAGAACACTCCCCATTTGTGGTTTTCTCCTTTCGGTCAGACCAAGGGGGAATTTGTCCTAATTGAGAACAAGAAAACTAGATTGAACTTAATTAGAACAGATTTTTTAATATTGTGGAAAGATAGAAGCAAATATAGCACACTGAATGATTATGCCATTTATGTGTGTTATTTAGACCTTAATATTTGCCCGTGCAACATTCTAATCAGCACAGTGGAAAGTGATATGCCTTTTTGCAAACGCCCACTTAGTGTTGTTCTGCCTGCCCTTTGCCTCGTGTTGCGTGGAATTGCAGTAAAAGCTCCCATTTAAAACACAAAAGACTGCATGTGTTTGATAATGTTTGGTTTGTCTATAAATTGTCACAATCAAGTTAAATGTGGTAAGGCAGAGGGATGCAGTCAATATTGTTTGTGGAAAGGCCCCGGTCGTCCGCAGTATATTGTGTACGTAATGCAGTATGTTGTGTATGTAGTACATTTAGTGAAGTGTGAGATCTGCGCTGCTTGTCAAGTGTCAGTGTGTGTGCACATGGCTGACATGGGAAAGGAAGAACCTCCCACGCTAACAGGATGATGTGAGTGATGGTGGCCAGACACAAAGCAACAAGCACAAAACAAAGACAATATTGTGAGAGATTTCTGCCAGTAAACACTTTGAGTTAGTTTCATTTTGGGTTTTTGGAAATTGGAAATAGTTCTTGTTGTGTTGTACTCTGCAGTTTAGCCAGTAGAATGCAGACATGTCCCACAAGTGGTGCACAGGCTTTCTGTGGGGGTGCTCAAGATTATTACTTTTTTTTTTTCATGGTTTTTGATAGATATAAAAGTTGTAATGTGATTGCCATTAGATTTGCGATCTGTTTTAAATGTAACTGGCCTTTTTAAACACATCCAGGAGCATGAACATGAGCTGTGATAGTATGAACTGCTGATATATTTATTTCAAAATATGTTTGTAGAGGTCCAAACTACACAATTAGCTCCACTTAAATTACAGTCACTTTTGTGTTTTTCTTATTACAACCATTCAAATAGCAATTGATCTTTCAACCCTGATTTTTAATCTGATTTAGTGCCAAAGTTATTCTTCCTCTAATCCGTTCATTTCAGAATTAACAGCCTTGGCGTAAATAGAGCCGGTAATCTCTAAATTTCAGTTTGTACATTCCTGGTTTAAAGCCGTAACTTTTGAAAGATTTTGACTGTGTTCATCACAGATTTAGTCACCTTTGCCTTCTTTCTTACAGGAAACATGTGTTCCTAGCCTGGGGATTCTGTACTTTTTACAGCACTGTTGCACAAGTGGTGTTCCTGTATCTGTCATGTAGCGACAGGTTGTAGTTGCAGACCCTCCCACTGTCAGACTGGCCCAGAAGTCTCATTAGGCCTATACTGCACACTCCCAAACCAGTTAGCCTAGCCCTGACTTTTGGCACTGCTGTGGACTTAGTGCCTCTAACAAGCACATGCGGTCCACATATGATGGAGCCGTTAGCAGAGAGTATCACCCCCCTGTGGAAAAAGCTCACATCATATTTTCCATAAATTCCAAGCAAATGAAGGTCTTCCCCCGTCATGCCCCGTCCTGAGCCTGTCTTCATGGCTCAGGCGTTTTTATGGGCGACCCGCTGTGTTCCTGGTGGTCCCCATGTGCATATACAAGCAGGAGCAGATTCTTTATTTTCAAATCAGCTCTAAGTGAGTTTAGGGAGTAATTAAACCTGCTGTGGCTGACTGCCTCTGTGTGCGCTCTTTAACAATGGGTTGTTCTATTCACAGCTTTATAAAGAAAAGAAAGAAGCCTAGAGAAATGAACCACTATTAAACGTAATGAAGTAATGGACATCTCCACAGCTCGAGTCTCTGGAGCACATGTGCGGAAAGTCATGTGTGAGGCAAAGGTCACTGTTTGTGAATGGAAGGACCGTGCTCATTTGTTTTGTCAAGACTTTGTTCCATGTCACAGCCACTATATCATGACCTTTGTAATTGTCACTCATTTGGGTTTTTCATCTGCAATATTTTCCAGTTACATTCAAAGTTTAGTTACCTTCCCAGGGAGCGTATAGGTCTACACTGCCCTCTGCTGGCAGGTACGAATAGGCAAACGTATGTGTTGGCCTCCTATGTTATAAAGTGGTAAATACAAATTTTGCATTTATTCACTTAAAAAAAAAATAATAATCACATTTACACCTCAAGAGTTCAATTGTAAAAACAAACAAAAGTTATTACTTTTTTACTATGTTCTACAGATGGGCTACCATTAGTAAAGTCAAAGTTGAGTGGATTTGGACAAGAAGGAATAATATTTTAATTGAACTAAAATATATTTTGTCATAAATACCATAGTAATAATAATATTTGTTTGTAATTGAACTATTACAAAAATGCATTTATTGACCAAGAAGAAAAATAAATTTACTTTTTCATGTTGTTTTTCAGTTAATGAGATCATCGGCAGAGATATGTCCCAGCACCCTGCAGCAGCACACAACCAGTCGTAGCTAAGGATCCACCTCCACCCCAACTCCAGCAGCATAGAGGAAGTATGACTGTGGCCAAAGACAGAGCCACAAGAACCTGCACAGTCCCCACGACGACCAGAGGACAGTTCCCAGTTCCCCTCACCAACTGTTTAGTGACACCTGCTACGTGAGCCATGCCGAGACAAAGCTCTTTTTATATAGTCCATATTTACAGCTGTGTTGTTAGCCCTATTTCACCAGCACTGACTTCCATGAACGATGACCTCTTCTGTGAGCTCCATAGAAACCTCAGGAGCGTGCAGCCACTGAGCCAGATCTGCAGTAGCACAATCAACCACAACAGACAACCACACTGCTATGAAGCTGTCTCTACATTTGAAAAAAGCTGTCTACAAATCCCAATCAGGAAAGATGTGTATGGCGTCTTGGCCACAGCACTATTGATTGTAGCATCTTGGTTTAAGGCCATGGAAAACTTTGGGATTTTCGGTCTGCAACATTCCACATCTTTAATCTCCTGGGACGTCCGTAGACTGTCTGTCTCAGCCCCTTCTACGCCAAGTTGAACAAATGCCTTATAATGTTTTAGCAGCTTTGAAAGGTAGTGAAAGCTTTTGTTGATTTGCACAACTGACTATTTTAGTGTGTGCATGATTTAGGATAGGCTGTGACCCCTTATGTCATGTTACTAGAGTGTTTTGATGTATTTTGGCATGTTAAGATAGATATAGCAACACATGAATGAAATTAATGAAAGATGGGAATGACATGGAGCTATGGAGATGCCCATTTGCTCTGCATCCACTGGTACAATGTATTTTATCAGGCAAGCTCAAATGACCCACAAGTTTTTAAAAGGCTTAAGAGGCTTAAATGTGCTTTTGATAGTCCAGCAATAATGACTACATTTCCCAGAACCCTCTGTGTGCCTTCCGTTTGCTTACAAGACACTTTATGGCAGCATTGGGAAACAACCATATGTTTTGTATTAAATATGTTTATATATAATGCTAGTATATATAAAATCCCTTTGTAAGAACAAGGAGGAATTCAGGTCTGAATTTAAGACTTTTCCTGTATGTAGGGCCTCTATGGCAGCAATAACAACATCAACCTGATCAGTCATATAGCAATACTGTGTTGGTCTAGTGTACTTTCATTGGCTTTTGACAATGTCACTCCTGCACCTGGCAGACACAGAGTGTTGCCCATGAGGGATTTACTCAGTTTCCTGGTGAAAGTGAATTTGCTATGCATTTTAACAATGCCACATGCCTTATTATAAAACAAAAATATATATATAAAAAAATACCTTGATGCCTATAGATTAGACTGTCAACATATTGTTTGTGCTAGTTTAATTGTGTTTGTTGATTCCCTGGATTTGACCCTCAGGCTTTTTAAAGACAGATTCAGTGCAGTGTGCATTTATTGTGTGAATGGATGCGATTGGTATTGAATGCAACATAACATATATTGTGATGTGTCCTGTTATAAAAACAGAGAGGACACGTGCATTCAGTTTATGCAAAATATAGATGGCAAATTACATATGAAGACATACAACTGTTTTTACTGCAACATTTTATAACAAACTTTACCAGTGACCATTAGTGGAATAATGGTGGTATTTGTGAATACTCACTGAAATGATGCCTTATATATATACCATCTTGACAAGACTTACCATTTTAAAATAAATATAGGCAATTTAGAAAGACCAGCAATGACCCCAAATTCTGGATGCCGTCCTCTCTGTCACAACCAAAGATCAAACAAAATGTCCCCATGAAACTGTAGTCCAATGCTACCTATTTGATATTTTCAAATGGATGTCATTCCTAGAATGTTCGGTACACATCAGAGTGTTGCGTGCAACATATATGCAGAATTTAATGCATACATCTATGCCTATATATTGTATATTGGTATTGTAAAAAAATGTAAGGGAAATACAGTTTTAGCTTACGTTTACCAAGCCGTGTATTGTAATTTCTTGTATATTTTGTATGTTGAAATTTTGTAATTTTTAAGACTGCAGTGCTTTTTGCATTATACTGTACTGTAGGCTTTAAATAGTGTATATCAATAAAAGACAAAAACCTTACTGTCAGTTTCTTGTAATCCTGCTTCAACCTCAACATTTATCGAACCTGGCTTTGAATAGGAAGTTTTCACAGACTTATCTACAATGGAAAAAGCCATTTTATACACAACTTTATTATTTTTTTTCCATCTTCATACTTTAAATTGTTCAAAATCCATGCAAGTCTCAAACTTGCAGCAAAGGAATAATATCCACCAGAGGTTGGCCTCATTGGCCCAGTATTGCACTCTGGGTAATGTGGGTAAAGAAACAGGTGTGTGTCAACAAAGGAAGTTTCTACAGCATTCTGGTCCAGAGCAGAGCCACACAGTCTTATAAATACAATCATTTACACAGAAGCTAATGTAAAGCAGCTTTTGTTGGCCGATTTAATGACATTTCCTTTGTAGAAATAGAATAAAAATATAAGTTCATCATGCTCTTAAATTTGAGTACAAAAAAAAAAAAAATACTTAAGCGCTACTGAAAAAAACAAGACACAAGCCTTTTAACCGAAAAGACATGCACATTAGTTGGCAGTGTGATGCCTGTGGTTTGGTCCCTGCAGCTCTGCATTACACTTAGCACACAGCTTACTCTTTTCCATTAGAGGTCTAATAATAGCTTGGCATCCACATAAAAGTCCAAAAAGGCAAACATTGTGTACATTCAAATCCAAAAGAAGCTCAGTACAGACAGAAGAACATAGGCACTAAACTCAGTTTATGATGGCTCATGGTGTAGGTGTCCTTGAGCCTTTCAGAGACAACATCCATACACTAGTGTTAAGAATAAGAATACAAAGGCTAGAATAATGTGATTAGCAGTGGCTCTGGATGACTGTCTCTTCTCCACAGGCCGTCTTTACAGTAGGTCCACTCAACAAGATCACTGGTCCAGGTGGGATGAGTCCATGAGGTGACACATAAAGCTGATATGGCAATAGCTCCAGGAAGCCTCTGGAGTGTCACAGAAACATGAGGCAGGTACAGTGCAGGCCAGAGGGGGTCCGAGAGGGTCAGTTACACAAGGCAAGGTGGACCTGTTGGCCATAGAAGAGGTGGTTGGAGCGCTCCGCTACAGCTTGTCTAGCTGCCTCTTCACTTGGAAATGTGACCAAGGCTTCGCCATTGCACTGCCCACTGAAGTTGTACAAGATGAGAATGCCATCTGGTTGCAGCTGCATAGAAAAATAGGAGAGAATTAATTTTTTCAAATAAGACAGCAGAGGGAGCCCAAGACTTTCCAATTGGGGATAAGTAAAGCAATTTTGAACCAGATTAATTGCAGTGAAATCCAGTTAGACAGTAGAGCCTACAGCATTATGGTAAAAGACACGTCGTTCCCACGAGCTCCAAACCCACAGGACAGGTTGTGACACCACACATACACACAAATCACAAACAATCAATGTTAGTTAGCATGCAGACTATTGCATCAAATTTATTTTAGATACAAAAAGATTAAGTTAGTAATTTTATTGAAAGGTAGAATGCACCATGCATGTCAGCCTGAACACATCTTTACCATAGACACCTACATTTTTGTTAAAGTTGGGGAAACATGTATGTACTGTCAATACGGTACACAAAACTGTCACAATCTAAATATAAATGATTTATATATATATATATATATATATATATATATATATAAATATATAAATATAAGATACATTTAAAAGCAAAAAGTGTAGTGATTTGAAAATGTATCGGAGATGTGGCATCCTTGATCTTACAAACCAGCTGTATTAAATCATTACTATACAGACAGAAACTGACATGTTTGCTGTAGAGAAAGCCCTGAGAAAGTCAGAAAAGAAGATCCCTTCTGACTAAAGACAAAATAGGTAATGAAGCAGATCTGATGGGGAGCACGCACAATGACATGCTATGTCTGAAGCTCACAACCACAATAGCAAGACTGGACATTTCTCTGCAGATTAGAATGTGGGATTTTATTTGTAAAGAAAAGAACAACTAATTAACAAGGAATGACAATGTATAACTACAACAATAATTATGAATTTAAAGTATTTCATATTTTTGTTTGTGTCACCCAAATGCCTGTAGCAGAGTAAATGTCCACCCTGTTCATGTGGTTCTGTGTTTGAGCTTCTTCTTACCTTTGGCAGGTGCCTACAGACAGAGCCATTCTTTGGGCTGAATCAGACTCCTGGCCTGTTCACTCATCTGAACCACACCGTTGTAGTCTTCAGGGCCGTACTACACATAGCATCATATTAACGCAGTCAGGATGGGCCTCCACAGGGCAGTTACACAGACATACCGTCAATCAGCAGCTCAGAAACAAACAGTAATTCACCCAGTAATACACTGCAGCAACCAAATACTCTTAACAAATGTAGTTTCAATGGTTTCTGCAGTTCAACAGTCACACTGGCACACAATTGCACATACATTTTAGAGACTGAGCCAATTTTCTGTGGCATGATCCAGGAATACTCAAAGCACACATGAGACTCCCAGTGGTCATGCTTCTTTCAAAGGACATGATTTACTTTGTTATTTTGCTGTCAGAACAAATTGGGACGACAGCATACAAATATCTCTTATATGACCAATACTGTGCTGGTTGTCTATTCTACTGTTCTAAACCTGTAATACTCGACTGACCTGGTATCCTTGAAAAAAGCTGAGAATGTCCTTGACCCCTGTGTTGTAGGGAAGACCCTGCATCCGGACTAGAGCACCAGGCTGGGGCAGCACGGAGGAGGCAGCAGCTGCAGGGTGGGACTGAGCCGCCACTGCTGCTGCCATTGCCCCCGGAGGAGCCGCAAAGTAGCCCACAGTCGAGGGAGAGACAGGGGGACTGCAGAAACAATAGTGTACCATCTTTAAATACAAAATAAATTGACAAGCAGAGATTAACTAGTGCTGTGGGACTAACCTGGGGTAGTAAGCCGTGTAGTTCATATTCATGTTCATGTAAAGGTGAGGATGAGGAGGGTAGTACAGTGTGTGTGCAGCTGTGTGAGCAGCAGCGTGGGGAGTGCGAGGAGCTGCCAGCAGGGAGGGCTGGTACAGGGCTTCAGGCATAAGGGCTGGGGGAGTGGGGAAGGCTGCATAAGCTGTTGGTGGGGACAGACCTAGAGAGCACAGACGATACAGTGTCAAGAATGTGCAAGAAACTGCAAACCCAACCATTTAAGTTCATGCAAGTCTCCACAATTAATATTCTGTGGTTGGACGTGCTTCTAAAACTCAAACTGCTTGTTTACAGCAAAACACAATGTGTCTTTTAATGACACAAGTATGCATGGTGGTCATGGTGGTGATGCAACCGTCTTTGTCAGAAATGCTGCAACGGTACACAAATACAAACAGGCTCCCACCTTATGACCTTAGTTCCACATAGGGGAGAGAGCACACTGGGTACAGAGAGTCCATCTCAGAGTTGACACGTACAACAGTATGTACGTATATATATATATATATTATATATTACACATTATATACATATGGACTGACTCAAACAGTCTCAGGATAAAGGAGCAGCATATAGATGGGAGATGCTTTCTTAGTAAACTTACAAGGCAGTTTGCATGGTGGAGGAGACAGCCCACTGCGGTTTAGTGTTCCTCCCATCAGGACGATGCTCATCTCCTCTGTGGAGCACTGGAACACCTCAACATATCTGTCCTTCATAGTTTTTTTATGGCACTTTTGGGAGACCATAAATGCCTTGTCTGCAGACTTCATTTGGATAAAGGCATCACCAGAGGGCCGGCCCTACCCAGGGAGAGACGGTATTACAGCGCTTGTACTGCTTTCTTGTGCTAGTAAAAAAAAAAATAGGCCTGGTCAGACCTGTTGGTTGAGAACCATGTGGACTCCATGAGGTTTGATGTCGACAGTGTGCTCTCCCATAAACTCCAGGATATCCTCGATGCCGGCAGTGTAGGGCAGCCCCCGCAGACGCACACAGTCACGGACACTACTAGAGGCTGGGAGGAAGGGTTGTGTGGCCAGCATTGGAAGAGGCATGACAGGTGAAGGAGGCAGTGTGGAGATCAGAGGAGTGGACAAGTAACGATTCAGCACCTGCCACAAAGACAAAACCACAACATTCAAACTCAAAAGTCCACGCATTTCACCATTAAAGCCACCCAAAGAGAGGCCCCGTGTGCCCTTACCTGCTGAACCTCAGCTGCAGTACTCCTGAACAACTCAATATATCGCTTTCCCAGAATCTGCTTGTGCTTCTTCAGAGCATTTTGTGCATACTCTTCACATGAGAACAACACAAAAGCATCACCCGTGGGTCGCCCATCAGGATACTTCACGAAGAGCAGACCCTCGGCTCCGTCTGTAACAGGGCTCTCGGGACCCAGGAAGGACAGCACCTCTTGTGGTGTAGCGGTAAACGGAAGCCCTCGCATTCGAATTATCACCTGGTTCTCCTTTGACAAAAACTGGGACACCTCATTGGACGTACCTAAATACAAATATTTATATAGTCAAATAACAGTTATAGTACATACTAAAATAGGTTGGCTCAAGAAGAAAAATGTAAAATCATAATATTTCCTTTAGCCTCCCTTATGCCATTACATTGTTCATACTTAACCATTAGCTTAAAGTCCAGCGCACTATCAATCTTAAGTGAGGACAAGTCATCGGTCCAAAGTCCACCGTTCAGTGGTAGCCAGAGATTGTATCGTGCTGTTTGATGCCGAATGGTCAGGGCCTAGGCTTTGTCTCTGCACACTTTCTTTGTACTAACATGGTGTTGTGATCGGCGACAGGCTCCTCTGCCTCAGGGGAGCTCAGTGAACAGGTGAGCAGCCATGAGCCAACAGGAGCATTTCTCTGTAGTGTACCTCAGAGGGATGGGCTCAGAATGAGAAGGATGGGGGCAATGGGCTGTGAGATTCTCACAAAGCCTCTTTTATTAGTGCCAGCTAAGCTCCAGTAGGATGAGGAAAACTTACAGCAAAAAGTGGAGTGCTCCTGAACAAAAGACTCCTTTGGTCGGGAAAGTCTTTCTACATATGTACCGATTTTGAAACAAAAAGTTATGAGCCTTCTCTCAGGATTATTTTATATTCCAGATGAATATAGAAAAATGAATACCTCCAGCGATCTTTAGAAATTCCTCTCCTGTAGCTTTGTAAACCTAAAAAAATAATACTTTTAATAACAACTCTTCATCACATGTGTAAAACCTGTTCTTTAGTAAATAATATGATGAGGTAATCTTGCCTCAATGTAGCGGCTGCCCATGTGGTGCTTGTGCCGTTCAAGGGCCAGGTCCCTGTGTTCAGAATTGATGAAACGAACCAAAGCCTCTCCATTTCTCCGGCCCTGATTATTGAGACACAGAGCCACACCACCCCTAAAAAACAAAGACATTTAAAGACTACAGTTTTATTATAGTATAAAAACATGCAACAGAGCTTGTACATACTTTGCAATGTTGAGCCCTTTAAAGAATCGGGCAATATCTTGATCTGATGATTGCCAGGGAAGTCCCCTGGCTCTGATGACTGTCTCACTATCCACTGGTTCTGTCTTACTGCTGAAAAAACGCGAATGAAGTGAGATATAAGACTTTTATACATTTCAGAGACATTTCTGTGCTTGTATTTATAAACAACGCAACCCTCAAATCTTTAGTTCACACAGTATTAGACAGCGAGATTAAATGTCACAGAATACTAAGGGTGACTAGTTTTGGGCGGTCAGGGAGACAGGATTTGGTGCACGGCTACAAGATATCCTGCTAAGCGCTTGATGGCAAAGTTGAACCGCTTTAATAACACACCTAGTTGTTCCTTGTTGATGCAATCGGGCCAGTGTCTGAAGACAGTGAAATGGTTGTGTGGTGGAATTATTAGCAGTTTGTGTAACATTATTGTAGCACATGTAGAAATATTAACACTAGGGGTGGGCAATATTGAAAAGAATTGCTCCTTTTATTTTGATTATTCCAGAAACAATTATCAGATCAGAAGTTTGCAATCCTTCAGCAATTTTCAGAATCATCAACTTCATTTATATTTCATTTTTGACAGTTTCCTTATAAACTTCAAACTTTTTCTGATATTATAGACAACATGCCCCTCTAATAACCAATGACAAAGGAAATTCTTTTACTCACCATGTGCCAGAATCAAACTTGTAGTTCACAATTTCAACACAAGAGATTTTGTGATCTAAAAAGAAGTGAAACAAACATTTTTACTACTTATTTGGTTGTGCTAAGATAACTGTTAAACGTGCTCTGAGCAGATCTGCTGCCATGCTGACACTTGCTGAGCATTCCTCTGCTTATTACACCCAAAGACAAAGAGGGTCAAACCCAGAGGGGACTGTCGGAGAAACGATATCAACCATGTGCTTGATTTATTATTTGCATCACATTACATTACATTAAAAAAGGTGCACCATGTAATTTTTCAGGTGAACTGGGAATGTTCCACAGTATGGCATTAAACTAGCATATCTCCATAGAGTTTAGCATGTGAGCAACTAGGCCAAGGTACAAGTCAGATCTGTGGAGAGATGACCCCGCTTCCATTAAGAATGCATGGTTCTGTGCTGAGGAACATTTCAGTCAAAGCAACAAGAACTCCAAGGAAACAAGCAGGTACAAGAACCTCACCAGTAAACTTACAAAGTGCACATTTAACTAGTGTACTGGACTCTACTATGCAATATTAAAGCAAGCGGCCTGTTCTGGCTTGTCATTAATAATTATGACTGAAGATAGCAGACACATTCAAAACCACTCACTGTAGGGCTCATCCAGGATGTGAAGAAGCACCTGCACAATACTTCTAACCTCTCTCACCCCGATCGACTGCTCTGACTCCGCAGCAAGGCCTACATCTACACAAGGCGTTAAAGACAATATACAAACACGTGGCCTAAGTAATCTATAGCTGACCAAGTAAACAAGGATACATTCCAACATGGAGGGCAGTGTGAGCTTTTGGACTGGTCCTGAATTAGGGCAACATTTATGGAACTCCTTCCTCACATCGACAAATGAAAAGAAACATTCAGGAAGTACGAGATTCTGAAAACAAAAACAATATGTGGTGCAAGTTAGTCAAAAATAATTGATAGGCAATTACCAAACATTTTGATGTCATGACAATCACCTTTTTGGAAGCTTCTGGGTGGAGTGCCTGACGAATAACCAGTGAACTGTTGACGCACAATGTATAAGAGCTTCTGCCAAGGCATTTTAGTTCTGATGAGACAGACTGTTGAAACTGCAAAAACAGAAAGTGTTTTGGGATAAGAGTGATTATGATGAAAAATATGAAAGTGTCATGCAAGTAGAAGTCTTAAAAGTGTGTTGGCTTTCTGTCAGCGTTAAGCAAGTTTCAAATATCAGTGATGTTGTTTTGGACGGCTAACCGCTGTATTCTTTAAGTTAGGAATGAGGCTTGTCCAACTGGTTTCTGCATTTTGTTTGCAGTTCCTTGTCACTCCCTTACATGACAAATATCACACCATTAATCAGCAGGCTCCCAGTTCAGAAAGCAAAAAGAAAAAAAAAAAAAGAAAGAAAAAAAACATACAAGAAAAACCTGTCCTTACAAAACTGAGATGAAACATGTGTTGCCTTTGTATTTACAGCTACCACATTTAGTGAGCCCCATTAGTGTCTGTTATGTCAACGAGCAGTTTGTGGAAGCTAACTGCAAACACACTTAAAGGTCAACCTCTATGGGGTAAGATTTCAAATAGTGCTACATCATTTACATATATAATGCATATGCATTATGCATAAATATCTATTTCTTTTGATCAGGGCATTCAGCTTTAGACTTTATATTTCAAATTAGATATTGCCATTTTAAAATAGAAGACTTACCTTGTAAAATTATGTGGTTATACTATGACATTTATAAATGATTTAATTTCAATGGGATGATGTAAAGTGTAAAGCACAAATTGATGCAAGGACTGTGAACCTGCAGGATTTATCAGACTCTAGTGTGATCCCTCTGCAGCTTCATGAGTAATCTATTCAGCCACAGTGACATTCTGGATGGTTTATGTCATAATAATATTGTAATCAAATATATAGATAAAACATAATAATGTCTACAACTTGTAAACAGCAGCCCAAAATAAAACATAACATGAAGCGCCATCATTCCTTGGCCTCCAAGACCACCAAAACACAATGACTGGGTAATTTGACATGGCCATTGGCAACATATGACAGCAAGTCAGCATGTATTAGAGCTACTTGTTCAGACTTGTATTTTTGAACAGTCGGGGTGAAATGGTAGGCTAAATCCATGATCCTTATAGTGTCTAACAAAAGAACACGCATATTTAAGGGGCAGACAGAGATATGTTTGGGCTCTGGAGGCATCCAGAGCCACATTCAGGCCATACAGTGACACATTCTTAGAAAAAGACCCAATGTTTGCTATAACTGCACACAGCTCCACCTTGTTGAACTACTTAAAGTGGATTAGGCAAAAGCAAATGTCACACAAAAGGTTTGGACACACCCAGTCCCCTGTCATAAAACACTTTATACATCAACCAAAGAACTTGAAGAGAAGTCAATTCCCAGGCTGACACAGAGGGAATATTATGTGAGATTTAAAGAAGATCTTTCACTGCACATTGGGCAGCAAAAGCTCTTTTCATGCATTTATAGTCTGGTCATTTGCATTTCTTTGGGCACAATTTCTGAAACTGTCAGATACGATGCTGATAGTGAAGTAGTGAATGTGGCCTTTGGACATGGTCCTATTGTAATTTGCTTTTCAGTGTAGACTCGCTATTCCTGTACGCACAATAAACCAGACTGATGGCTCACACATGTACATCAGGAGTGTTAAATACACCCTGCATACAGGATACACAAGGTACCAACAATAAACTCAAGCTTATATGATAATCATGTAGCCCTTTGCTTATATATTGCGTATTTTTGAATGACACATCTTTAGAGGTTGATTTATGAAGTAACCTGTGAAATCTTAGAATACAATTTTGCACTATATTTGCAATGTTTAAAAACTTTTGTGCACCTCCCTACAGACTGAGGATGGAAAATTGCTCTTTGCTAAATCCAGTGCAAAGCTTTGTCTCTTTTATAAGTTTAATGTGTTTTTACATGTTCCCTGACAAATAAACTCATCTTTTGTTTTGTTGTTTACAGAGAGGACATTATAGCTAAATAACTTCAGCACTTGCCAATTGGCCATTTACAAAGATATTTCAATTTAATTGCAGTTAGCAATTAAACGGAGAAATTAAGACAAGAGCAAAGTTTGTACTTAATTTCCTCAGCTAGCCGAGGCTAGGTGAATTATTTCACTCAAGCCAGTGCGTCTATGGTTATGGGCTTTGACCAAAACCATATGTGGATTTCACAAGTGCGTTCATCAAGTTGTGGGAATCTTCACATCATGAGTCACTAAAACAAATAGTAACATGTCCCAAATACCCTCGAACCATATTTCAAAATGTTGCCGTCATGGCCGTTCAGTCAGATAGAACTTGCTTTTTTGTGCCGCAGCATTAATTATGTTAATATCATGAAGGAGAACTTCATTTTGCATTAAGTTAAATATGCAAGGATCAATAGTAAGAGAAACAGACCAGCCAGAGAAGGTAAGAAACAAATGGACTGATTACATTGGTTAATATTTGAAGGTTCAGTACACAAACTATTCAACAGTGGGCTGCAGAGTTTGGCACGAACAGACTCATTATTTAGGTCGACTTAATCAACAAATGAATACTGCACTGCACAGTACACAATAACTGATTGGAATAAATATCACAAAGAATTGGCCATGGTGTTAATAGTAGGCTCAATCCAAATTCTGCAAACTTTCACCATAGAAAACAAGATAGAAGCATCGACAGAGATAATAGAGATAATAAGACATGGTCACGAAGCTTGGATCATTTGTAAAATGTCATGTTTCATATTCTTCAAACACTGGTTCTTGAAAAACATGTTTGGCAACATATGCGAGAAGCAACCCAAAACAGAGCCAAAAGCAGGCCTATAACAATGTGACGTTCAGGTTAGATTACAACAAACAACAGCAACATTGAATATTTTTTCAACTCTGATGTCCCTCAGCTCTAAAGAGGTGCGGTCCTAGGTAAACATTCCCCTTTCCAGATGTCTACAGCATGCATCAGGCTGAGACAAGACAAGACCTGTGAGTACTGCTTATCTGCAGACGCTCCAGGCTGGGCCTGTCCTGACTCTCAGTGTCTACTAACTGTCAGCATAGGTTAACTGTCAGGCAGGGGACATCACACATCCCTACCAAGTAGAAGAGATTTCCAACCATCCATTTAAATATTTTGACTCAAATCAGCACATCAACCATTTTATAATTTAAAAAGTGAGTTAGGGAATTGTTTAATATTATTGTAACCCAATGGTTTGTGAAAAGGTTCACATTAGAGCTATATTTTAACCAAAATTAGTCTTTTTGAATTATTATGTTTTATTTTTAGACTTAAATCCAAACTAGAACCTAGAATGTATAGTAGTACAGTTTCTGTAAGATAAGTAACAAGGACTCACCTGTTGCAAAACTTTGTCTAGAGGCTCAGCTTTGGATAATTCTTCCAGAGTCAGTCCTGTTTCTTCTTTACACTGCTCTGTCAGCTCAAAAGTGTCTGGTTTGACAAGACACCTGTGAAGCTTCCCCACCTGTAAAAGTATTTAGTGATTCATGGAGTCAAGAAGCCTTTATTACACTTATCAGTTTATGCACCCCACATTCAAGAAATGAAAACATAACAATTGACAACTTTGCACAAAGCAGATGGTTGTCAATAAAGCGTTGATTATTGAGAGATTCTAGCTTACCTGACATGCCAAACCAAATAGTTGCTTGTTCTTGTCTAGCTAAAGTTAAAAGTCTATAAATGTTTGTGGCACACCTGGAAGGTGAGCTATAGGCGGCAGAGGAGTAGAGCTGTAGAGCTAGCTCCACACAGCCTAGGCCTACGATGATCCGAGGAACACACCAAGATCATTGAAATGTCCAAACTCCTCCACTACAGCTACATTTGTGCCACAAACGCTTTGGATATATCAAATAGCATATAACAAAGGGGTCAGGAAGGTCCGTACCTTTTTCTCATGAAGGTCCAAAATTTGCCACACCAAGAGAATTATTTCCCTCTCATCCGAACCCAGTTTACCCCCATTTGCACCAGCTGTTGCCCCAAAGAACACCACCAGAGTATCACTGTGCGAAGCCATCAGGGACCACAAGGGGAAAACTACAATTAAAGCAAAGATTCAAATAAAAATAACACGAGGGTTCACCTTTTTTCCAAGTGATAAGAAGAGCGAACAAAAGAACTGGAAACTCAATTGAGGTAAACGTAGAGAAAAGGAGGATCTTTTCAGAAGAGTCTACGAAAGAGTTTGCGGTCGGAGACTGTACCTGTGTCCCTACTTGAGCGTGTTTTATCCAGAGATACTGGTTTAACTGGAAAAGAAGGGTGGAAATCCGTGTTTCTTTCACACGAACTCCATAACAAGCCCTTGCGTTTTTTCCTCTTCTATTTTTTCTGAATTACCTGTGGTTGGGCCTGAGCGAGTGGAACAACAGGCCGCGCGTCTATTGGCTGAGGCGCAAAGGTGAGGGCGGGGCCTTATACTGGATACTGTCATTCTATTGGCTCCTAAATGAGGAAGTTGGCTGGTAAAACAGGATTTTAATTCCACCATGAAGCAAAGGTGTTTGTCAAATGTGTGGAGTATTTACTTTAGGACCATTAACGCCCCTGCAATATTTGAACTGATAGCATATTTTGACTCTAGACCCGTCTATTCAGCACTGTGGATTATAGTGTAGGGCTACGTATAGGTATAAAATCTATATATTCATCGTTTTATAGATAAGCAAGGTCAAGTCTAGAAAATCAATGCAAATCATATATTTTCTTGCTATTTGGCCTTTCTTGATAGAAAAAAAATAATCTTACATTTCACTTCAATTTTCAAAATAATAGATGACGGCTGCAGTTGCATGTTTTAGTCTGAATTCATATATTGTCCTAAAACAATATTGTCCTAAGACAATAATCTCCATAAGATACACTATACACTATACTGAAATGTTTATGTAATCATGGGACAATTTGCAAAAGAAAGCCAGCTTACAGAAGTCCCATAAATGGCTCTATCGAATTTCTAACTCTTTTGAAGAGATGGTAGCACTCTCCTGCTGCCATCTACTGGTTAGAGTCAATAAACAATTGAAGAAATAATACTGTTTAGTTGAACATCTCCTCTGACATTGCTCTTCAAAAATGGACAATTATAAGTAGCCTAAATGCACACTAGTAGACATTATTCTATTTTGTGCACGGCAAGAAAAGGAACATGCTGCTTTTTGTTTTGCAACACTTTGAGAGGAAGTGGCTGCATGATTAGGCCTTTGTAAGCACATTTACTTTATAAAATGCATTATATAAACTATTATAATGTGCAGTTGTGCAGAATATCCTACAACGCTAGACATACATGCTATCAAAGTTAGTAAACAACATGATTTATTTTTAATAAACATTTGAAAATCTTGAGGATTATTCCATGTAAAATGTGTCCTCAACTCACACAAACAATTTGCAAAATGTACAAATGTACTTAAAATGAATAGGCAGTTATCATAAAACAATGTCCATTTGATCTTTGGATTCTTGACACATAGAGCTGCTGGTCGGCCTCTTGGACACAAATGACACTTCTCTGTTGCCTTCCCCTGGGGATGTGCTGGAGATGTGCCGAAGGAGTTTCTGTATCCCAGTATCCCGTATTGAAGTTCTGAAGGAGTGGGCAGCAAACATGTACAGGATAGGGTTCACAGTACTGCTAATGAAGACCATGGCCCCTGCAATAAAGGCCATAGTGCTGCTGACACTCTCCAGACTTGCAGCTTGTTCTGGGTAGTATTTCTCAATTGCAATAACAATAAGGGAGAGAATATTTTCAATGTGATGTGGAGTCCAACAAATGCCAAACACAATCACAATACTGGTTATCAGGATGGTTGATTTTCGCTTCGATTTAAATGTCATCTTGGTGATTTTGCTGCAAAGACAGCCGTAACATATGACCAGTATGGAGAAAGGCAGCATGTAACCCACAAGTGTTTCAAGGAGCACCAACACCAATTCCTGCGTTTCAGATTGATACTGACGGTAAAGACAATGTTCATCACCTTTTTCTCCATCTACAATTTGAGTTAATATAACTGGGATGCTGAAAGTGAATGCTGAAATCCACAGACAGACCAGCAATTGGTTTAAGGCTTTTTTTTTCTTCCAACCAGCTGACACAAGGGGATAGCGAACTGCTACAAAGCGTTCTACACTCATCAGTGTGATGAGGAAAACACTGCTGTACATACATGCATAGATAAGAAAAACCATAGCTTTGCATGTAGGCTCTCCAAAGACCCAGGAGTGAGCCAATGAGTAGATCCAAAGAGGCAGTGTGATGAGTACCAGCAGATCAGCAACAGCCAAGTGCAGGATGAGGAGGACGGTGTGGGAGCGCTGTTTGACATGTCTTACAATGGTCCAGATGACAAGCAGGTTTCCAGGTGCTCCAACTAGGAAGGACAGGCCCAGAATCACACAAGGTACTACAATCCCAACATCAACTTCAGAAGCCATTTCCTCTGAGACTGATCTCATGTGAGTTGTGAGGGTCAGAGTGGATGTGCTGAGTCTGACTGTGGTATCTGCATGAGAAGGCGAATAAACTGCTGCTCCTATAATCTTCAGTTCCTCTTTGACACAGGCACCGGAAATTACATTCTTCATTAGGCTATTTGTGGACGGACAAAATACTGATTTAACATGAGTCATAATCATCTTTTAAAGGAGAAAAATTCAAGGACTACTTCTCAAAAACAAAAACCTTACAATACAGACTGTTTAGCACAGACTAGATGTCAAGCAGATAAGATGAGTTCTTTTGAGGCACTTTTGCTGTACTCTGGGGCTGAAAAAATAGTGCAGATAATAAGCTACCAGTCTGGCAGTCTGGATCCCTGGCAATATTATCTTCCTTCCTTAGTCTACTGTTTTGGGCAACTTTAAAATATTATAGTGAATTAAAAACGTATATTTTATTAATTCAACTCCCATCCCATATTTCTAGTCTAAATATAGCTTAAATAAAATGTCCATTAATTAGAATGTAGCTAAATGTTTATCAAAACCTGAGCCCACAAACACACACTTACAACATGATTTTATAAATAGAAATATGTAAATGAAACACTATCCCCGCGCGTGCGTTAAAGGAGCTCACTTCCTGTTGCTGCTGTCTGTCTGCTCCACGGTCTGCTCCAGGATCTGCTCGGTACAATTAAACATGGCGTGTTGTCAGTGGAAGGAACGTTGAATCTGCAAAATGAAATAGACGGGACGTGCATATTATTGCTACATAAAATCGTCAATTGTTGTAAGTGTTGCTTTTGTGAGCTCAATGATAAAGCTAGAGTGCTGTTTCTACGTTGTTGGACAGGAGCTAGGCTATCTGAGCTAGCGGACGTAGCGTAACGTTAGCCAGGTAAACAGCCGCTGGCAGGGGCGTCAACTGTAGATCTGACTTTGTTGACCCTCAGCTGTTCTGGTAACTTCGGTCAGTATGCTACTATTACATGTTGTCAACTCTGAAATAAACGTGTTGGGTCCTGGGGTGTTGAATATGCTCATTTTGGGTTTGGTATCAAGAACTTAAGCTAGCTTACTTGTTCGGTAAGTAGCTTTTAGCCAGCCTAGCATTAGCTAACATTGCATTTATTTCTCAGTGTAGCTGCGCAACATTTGCTACAGTGATCCGTTTTGGCAATATCACCAGAAATGTCTTAATCTGCAATAAGGAGGCCTGTATCTAGTCTACAAAATTCGGTGTTAATGCTTGTGAACTACTTTAATCCTGCTCCCCCATGTTTGTTTACTCTAGACATCACAGGACTCGACTATTACATACGCCACAATGCTGCTGTTTTTGGAGAGATTCCCATGGCCCAGTCTGCAAACGTACACAGCCCTAAGTGTGGCATTGCTTGCTGGGAGCATCTTCAGTGCCTATACTACTGTCACCGACCCAGGTTTTAGGGCTTTAGAAGCAGATGAAACACCCGTCCCATCAGAAGGGGAGCTTGATCAGTTGAACAATGACATGAGCAACAGAGAGTTGGCCACTACTGTGTTGTGGTATCTTGTTACAGACAGTCTTTTTGTATGGGTGAGTTCCATACAATTCAACATTCAGATTTAGGGTGTCTGTGTGCATTTAACCTTTAACCCCTTTCATTCCGGCAGGTTTTGGTAAACACTTTCTGCTGTTTATTGATGTTAATTGCTAAGATGATTCAGTATGTTGTATTTGGCCCGCTAAGAGTTAGTGAGAAGCAGGTAAGTTTGCCATTTGAAAATTATTCAACAGTTTGATTCCATAAAGCATGAAAATGGAGACTATACAATCTTTTGATCCACATGGTATGCCTATATTCTCCCACAGCACCTGAAAGACAAGTTTTGGAACTTTATTTTCTACAAATTCATTTTCATTTTTGGAGTATTGAACGTGCAGACAGTAGAAGAGGTGGTCATGTGGTGTTTATGGTTCTCTGCCCTGGTCTTTCTCCACCTCATGGTGCAGCTCTGCAAAGACCGTTTTGAATACGTAAGTTTTTATATGCTATGTGCAACTGCTACTTAAGTTTGCCCTAAAATGGACAATATTTTGTATCGCCATCATGAAATAAGCTAGATGTTTTGATAATCAGGCTTAGTAAATTGAGTATAGATGGCCTCAGTGAGCGTATACCTGATCCTTCATATCTATTAATAGCGATTTGGACTTGAATGTTTGGCTCCTGCAGCTGCTGCTTCATGTGTTAAATTTGCATATTCAGGGCAAAAAAACTCAAATATTAAAGCAATATTAAACTATGTATTTTTGGTGTTTGTAAACTGTACACATTTGAATCTAATTCATTGTTTTGTAAATGAATTGTGCTGTTGTTGGTGTGCCATTTAGCTCAACAGTTTGCTTCTCTTTAAAGAGCAGAGTTACATGTCATTTATTCTGACAAAAGCATGTAATAAAATCTGCCTATGTGGACTAACCATCATTGAAAACATTATGAAGGCTTTTTGGTTGCACTTTGTGTTTTAGGATTATTTTTTACAGAACTTGCACAGATTAAATCATTATGTTAACTGTTTACAGCTGTCATTTTCACCTTCCACACCCATGAATAGCCATGTGCGAGTGTTGTGTCTGCTGGTCTCGTTGCTATTGGACTGCTGTGGGCTGGCCATTGGCTGTGGACTTCTAGGTTCTTCACATGGCTTACACACACTCTCCTTCATGGCAGCAGAGGTGAGAATCTGTGACAGTCCATGGACACAGCTTGTGACAACTATATTAGGTTCCATTCATATCAAGTATATGTTGTGTTTTATCCTTATCTGTATTAGAATTTCCATATTCTATTTTACTTTACTCCAAAAAAGAAGTACTTTTGTAAACTCTCAGACTTTTCTTAAACAAAGGATAACAAAAACATTTCACTGTAGAGCTACCAACTATGCTTTTTTATTACTGATGATTAAATTATTTTCTATTGTAAAATATCACAAGAGCAGCTGTCTCAGGCTTTACAAATATTAAGCAGATAAACATTCTAAAAATGAAACAAAGGAACTGAAAAGCAGATTAACATGTTTTATTTAAAGCTAATTGTGACATGGAAGTAATTCATTTGTTTTGTTTGTCAGTGTTTGCTAGTGACAGTCCGTACTGGTCATGTCATAATGCGGTAAGTACCCTAAAGATTTTAAGACATGTATAAACTTTATTGTGTTTGTTTTTTTTTTTTATGCAATTTCCCTTGCTTAGTATTATGTTTATTTTTTTTCAATAAACTAATCTCTATTTGTGCATGCCTATAGCTACTCAATTCATTTGTGGGATCTAAACCATCCTGGGACTTGGGAAAGTAAGGGAACATATGTCTATTACACAGACTTCATCATGGAGTTGGCTATGCTCTTTCTAGACCTTATGCACCATATCCATATGTTGGTAAGTCAAGAAACTGTGGAGCTACCGTAGTGATTGTATAATTACTTAGGCCTTGAACTGAAGACTCCATAATTGTATGTTTTTTTTCTGTTCAGCTTTTTGGTAACATTTGGTTGTCAATGGCAAGTTTGGTCATATTTATGCAGCTGCGTTACTTATTCCATGAAGTCCAGCGCCGCCTCCGCAGACATAAGAACTATCTGCGTGTTATTAACAACATGGAGGCCAGGTTATCAATTATTTATTATTTAGATGTATTTATTGCACATTCCTTTGTTATTAATGTTAAAGTTGAAACACTTGGCGTTAACAGATTTGCTGTTGCCACACCTGAAGAGCTAGCAGCTAATGATGATGATTGTGCCATCTGCTGGGATACTATGTTTACAGCTCGTAAACTCCCATGTGGACATCTCTTTCACAAGTAAAATTTATTTATCTAATGTTTGAGATCTTCTAAATACCTTATATTTGTAATATTCCCTATACTATGATATAAGTCAGTTATATCTGCAATGATGTCTATTCCTGTGTCCTTAGTTCATGTTTGCGTTCCTGGCTAGAGCAGGACACATCATGTCCTACATGCAGGAAATCATTAAACATTAATGGTGACGGGGTTCAAACAAGAGATCATCAGCAAGGTCCAGCTTTGGAGGACAACATTGGAGCTGTAGGGCCAGCTGCAGATGCCAGACCACACATTAACCAACATAACCACTTTTTCCACTTTGATGGTAAGCCTATGAGACTAATCATATATTGGTAACACTCATTTTTAGAGGTATTAAGCCTCTTGTTTTAAAATGTGTGAGCATCTGTTTACAGGATCCCGTATTGCAAGCTGGCTGCCAAGTTTCTCTGTTGAAGTTATGCACACAACTAATATATTGGGTATTGCTCAAGCAAATAACTCCCAGCTCACAGCCATGGTAGATTTGTCCATTATAATCAGATATAATTGGTGAGAGATGTAGTTTTATCAACCAAGTGTTTTTGTTTGTTTTCTCCTTTGGGTTAGGCCCATCAGATCCAGGAAATGTTCCCACAGGTGCCCTCCTACTTGGTAATGCAGGACTTGCAGTTGACGAGGTCTGTAGAGTTAACCACTGACAATATTTTGGAGGGTCGCATTCAGGTCCCTTTTCCTACACAGGTTAGTCAAAGTGGCTAAAAAATGTATGTTTTTTTATTTGTGGTTGTGTTTTAAATGTTGTTTTGACTTTATTCAGGCCACTGAACGAGGTACAGCACAGGGGAACACTACCCCAGAGCCCCAAGCTGAATCTAGTGGAGCAGTAGACCAGGCTAGTGCTGAGCCTGATAACATTGAGGCCAAAGGGGGGCGCTTTTCCAAATCGGCTGAGGAGAGACAGAAGATGCTAAAACAGAGAAAAGAAGAGATGCTTCAACAAGCACGCAGGTCAGTATGGTATCCTGCCCACCAACAGAAAAGGCATTTTTCTGTTATGCTTGGAGTGTGAAGTTAACGTTGAATCTTTTTAGGAGATACCTGAACGCGAGTCCTGAAGACCAAGGGGAAGAGTTGCCTAGCCTTGAAGATGATACTGCCACAGAACTGGACTTGAATGTGCTAAGACACAGAGCAGTTGCTGCAGCTACAGAGAGACAAATGCAGGGCCACTCTGTACCTTGAAAGTCTTTCAGCAATGCTGGCAAAATGATGCATTTTCCTCCATGAGGCACAGAGTTACTTTGGCCACAAACCGTTTGGTATTCTATCGACGCTTATGCCTGTACCTGTGGTCTTGTGGCCACCAGAGTTCAATGTGTTTGATGTGAATGGCCTACATCATTTATTCCAGGCTATGTTTGGAATTTTCTGTTGTGTGCAAGTTCTAAGGCCTTTTATGTGCCACGTTCTACACCTCTTCAATTTTCAAATGAGCAAGTTGTAACATTTAATCTTTGAACTGGCCTATGTTGGCATGCTTTGCTATTTGAAATCACATTATTTTGGCTCAGCATAGCTATATGGAACTGATTTTAGTTATGATTTTTTGCGGGGATTTTTAAGCTTGAGTATTCTGGATGAAGAACCCCATTATCATTAACCTATTGTCATTTGTTTGTCTTTTTTCACTGTGAATTACATACAAGCTAATGACAAAGTTTTACTTATCTTGGAGTAAGAGAGAATGTCACTTTAGTATTTTTGAGCCTTCTTGTCAAATATGAATGTCATAAAATGCTGTGTGTTTCAGCCTTTGAAGGGAGGGAGGGAGGGAGGGGGGGTATTAAAAAAAAAAAAAAATGCAAATGGATGGTGGACAGCGGTTGGCCATGCACTGTGTATATGTTTTTAAAGGTCAGTGATTTTGACAAATCCGTAGTCTGTTAATTTAATTTGTACTAATTTAAGATGAGCAATATAAGAAAATCGAATAGTCAATCCACCAACAGCCCTGTTGCCTTTAAATGGAAATGATTTGATTGAGTGGATTACTATTTTTTTTTTTTTTTGATTTATTAATTTGCAGACTAACAACATGAACTCAGTTTTAAATTCTCATACTCTTAGCTGTTAAGTACAATGTTAAACATTGTATTTATATTGATACATCTTTCGTATATGACTGCAAATGGGCTGACTTGATTCTTAAGCAATATAATTCTGTTGGGAGTCATGCACCCCAAATTCACGCAGAAGTGCCCCCTGGACACAAAATTCATTTGGGGTTGTAAAGTTTACACATCCACTATCCAAGTTGTAATTTATGCCTACATTGGCAAACATCCTGTAAAGTGTTTTTGTCTTGTAAAGAATTCACAGAACATTCAATAAACAGCGTCAAGAGCTTTTAAAATATGTATTTTGTTTTCTATTTCGGTGAATGTTCAGACTCTTTTAAATTCCCTGAATTTAACTATGATGTAACCAGATCCAATTAATTTTGATCGCTACAATTCTACACTTCTTAGCTTTAATAGCCTACTCTACACAATGTAACTTCAATAAGCAATCCATGATTCAGAGCCTAAACAATGAGAGAGGGCGTACGTTGACGTCATTACGCTGCGCCCACAGAGCGTGATGCCACGTCACACTGAAGAGCTCTTGCGGAAACATCGGATCACCGCAAAACGATGAATGAACGCGATGGTGTTGAGTTAGAGAAATTAATGCGCTCAAACCATCACTAAAAGTTATCCGTGGAACTTTACGGTTGAATACGACATACACCATTTGTGTTCGTGAGTCATCTGTCCTGTATTTCCTGCGTTTTTATTGGTAAGTTCGAAAGCTATACGTTTGCTAGCAACTATGTATGTAAACTATTTGTAGACTCATTTTATTTGTGTCTATCAGATGAGATGGGAAGTTAACTATTAAACATTTATGAGTCACACAATGTCTCTGTCAGGTCTTAACGTGAGTATGCTGTCAGTGGACACAGAAAGACAAAGTTTTTCAAGTGTGAACTCAAAGTGTCAGGGCACCTGTACTTTACTTGTAGTGCCACATTGTTTGCTTTCTATTATGAATGAGTTTCTATGTAGTTGTAGTTTATATGACTCATTGTGTCCTGGTTGTATCCGATAAGGACTCACACCTCTATAAATTATGTCATTTTGTTAACGGGCCAAATAAGGTCTTGGCACGTTATTTTTCTATTTGCCTGGTCAATGTCTGTCTAATATTTGTTCCTGACAAAGCTCAACGATATTATCTGTAGTAACTAACCAGCCCAAGATAATGATTAAAACCTGTGACGTGACTGATATATTATTACACGGGTGTGTCTGAAATGATTATTTCCTTATTTGCTCTGATGTGGCAGGAACCTGTGGAATGTTGCTGGACGAGACTCCGCTTTTTGACCCTGCTCTGCTTCAAGATTTGGACTGGAGCAGTAATAGCATCTCCTTTTCACCACCCATCTCTCCCTCTAACCCTGGAGAGGGCCTAATACTCCGGCCTCTGTGCACAGCCGACTTCACTCGGGGTGAGCACACCAGAAAACAGCACTTTTCAAGTGTCATTCTGCAGATAGTTTTATAACATTAAAGCAACTGATAACTTTTGTTTCAGGCTTTTTCAAGGTACTTTCTCAACTTACCAAAACTGGTGATGTTTCACAAGAACTATTTATAAGTAAGTACTCAACAGAAAACAAACATGCTATTTTAAAATATAATACAGTAAGTTTAAATCTTAATTGCACTCCTCCTCAAGTATGCTTACTTACCATACTATCATATGTGTTTTATTAACACATTTTAAAATTGGCAATATTTATAAAACTGAAAGCAGAAATGTGTGCACAAGTGCCCTGATGTTCTAGTTTTATAACAATAATAAGTTAACAAGGGAAGGGAAGGGCTATGTCACTGTGTGTAATGACACTTTAGAGCCCATAAGCTGTTGTTGGGGCTTTTTGGTTTGGTTGCTTGTGGGAAATGCATTTTCCATTTCTACTAAAAGTACATTATATACTAAAAACAAAGACAACTCTGTTAATACTATGTTTGCCCTTAGAAAAGTTTGATCATATGAAGAAAACTGGAGACTACTACGTGGTTGTAGTGGAAGACACACAATTAGGACAGATCGTTGCTACAGCTACACTTATCACAGAACACAAATTTATACACTCATGTGCGAAGGTATGTATTTAATTATTACTTTTTTTATTATTATTAAAATGCAAATAATAAATGTTGGGGTCTTTTGATGTAACTTGTATTTGTAGCGAGGCCGAGTGGAGGAGGTAGTGGTAACTGATGTATGTAGAGGAAAGCAGCTGGGTAAATTGTAAGTACACTGTATACTCTAGCATATGAAAAATGTATCATTAAATTCATATATTTTTGTTCTCCATAAAGGCTAGTTGCAACTCTTATTCTGCTCAGCAAAAAACTGGACTGCTATAAAATCACATTGGAATGTGCACCCAAAAACGTCACCTTCTATGAGAAGTTTGGCTACAAAGCTTCAGATGAGACCTACATGCAGTGTAGGTTCTTTGACTGAGATGAAAGCTGTGCAACATGGACCTTTACACATGCTCAGCCGATGTAACGGCATACTGAAGAACCTCAAGTCTTAAGACTTATAACCATAGTTTACATCCAAGGCAAGTTTGAAAAAAAATACACAATTGTGTGTAGGATTTAAAAAAATATATAGTATGAAGCAAATAATCATCTTAAATTGCAACTGTAGTCTTTATCATCACTTCATTTAAAGGCTGTCTGCCTTTACTTAAAAAGACAGTTGCCAAAGAAAAGCTGTTTTTTGAAGGTTTTTTTTTTTTTCTTCTGGGAGGGATGTGCTTTTGCTAAATGAGATTGTTGTCCAGTTTTTATGTTGAACATTATGTGGATACTTGTGGGATATTTAATACATGGGAATAGAAGTGATTTACCAGCATATTTAAGCTTCTGGTTTTGGAATACTAGAAAAATCCAAATACTATTTAATGTAATTTATTAAAATAATGCTCCTGTATTCTTGAAATCTTTGTGGTCCAAGAAGGATGGTGGACCTAAAACTTATGACAATGAATAAACACAAGGTAGCATTTTCTTCCAATCTAGAGTCAGTCAGACTTTTATTAAGCAGCAAGTTATTTTCCATTTCTTACCATTAAGCCTGATATTAGTCTGTACTCAATAATCCTATACTCCCAATAAAAGGCAATAGCTACTCCACACAACGTCTATGGCCTTGTTTAGTTTAGCCAACTGCCCTTTTCTGGAGATCTACAATTCAAGTATTGAAAGTGCATTATTGCAATACTGTCCCGCTGCAAATGCAAAATGCTTTAAATACTATAAAACTGCAAAATGCCGCCCGTCAGTGCATACAATGAGAAAAAAAAAATGGTTCCCTGCAAAAACCCATGTCTCAGACATGAGCCATCATCCCCATCCCTCCCCTGTAGAAAAAGAGTTCAAATATCTACATTTTAATCCCATTAAAAATGTAAAAAATGAGTGCGGTACGCTGCAGGTAAGTCAATCTTATCCATTCTGTGCAGCTGTAACCTGCATTGTTCCAAAATCTTCATCTTCCTCCAGACTGCGTTTACGACTCCCTGTAAAGAATGAGGTCAAGAAATTAGTGAATCTTTTATTTCAAGAGCAACTCTACAAAATTAAAGTTGTGTGATGTACTTGAAATATATGTTCTACAAAAGAAGCTACAAGTTTTGACTCAAGGGTTAATATTTGAGCTGCAACAAAAAAAAATGTTTTATGAAAATTAACATTAAATTTAAAAAGCCCTGTTAATACCTTGCCCATGCCCTATGTGTGGTCCACAGATATAATCAGTTTTGATGATGAGATGGTGTACCTACATGTTTTGCATTTTAAAAAGGGACTTATGTAGCCTGTGCTCTTAGTTTAAGACACTGCATTCACAAGTGAACTTGGACTGCCAGTGCTTTAACCTGCATACAGAGAACACATACAAGATTTTTTTATTTTTTTCCCCCCATTCTTATTATTGATACTTTGCAGTGACATCATGATGGGAGCGTTCTGCCTATATGCCTATGACGGAATGTTCAGTAGTTACCATGGTAACACAATGCACACATTAGCAAACACTACCAAAAAAGTTGAGATAATCTGAACATTCAAGAAAAACTACACAAATGGGTTTATACAACCCATTTTCACAGTGCCTGTGTTCAAAACATTCATGGTCCTGTTTACGAGCCTGATTTTCAACAAAAAGGTGAGTAATAAAAAAAACAACTGATGGCTAATGCTAGTTAGCTTGTGACTGTAATTACTGTATATGTGATAGCGACTTGTTTAACAGCACAAATCAGCTCACCTAATGTAGTTCCAACCAAGTTAGTTATTTCAGGTCAGATTGTGGTAAAATAACGCTCAAATTAAAGTCTAACTTGACTAACGGCTTCAGAAAGAGCAAAGACTTCAGTTAGCGTCGCACTCCCAGAATCATGTGCAGAGTATCAATATGGACAGGCCATGCTGCGTATCTGAACCTCCATCATTCATTGAGCTGCAAAAGCTACATTAGTGCTGATTAATTAGCTGGAGTATTCAGATCAGAGTAAGACGTTTTATGTTTAAACAATTCAGCATTACATTTCAACATTGAAACTAGCAACAAAAACTCATGAGACTCATTTTGAATCGTGATTGTTATAATCTGATGTTTTGGTCATTATCCAAACAACTTGGCCATCATGTCCATTGTTTAAGAATTACAATTGTTACATAAAAAAATAAATAAATCTTGTATATGTTCCATCACGTAAAATAATGTATGATGTACCAACCTGCCACTCCAGCTTGCAAGAAAGATCTGCCCAGTTGCATTGGTGACATCATTTTAATAGTCAATTTGGCCAAGTAAATTGCTTCATATTCCTTGGAAAAATATTGACAGTATTAATTCTAACATGTATGTATGGGTCACCCTGAATGTGTAAACAACATAATCATCAGTACTTGTAGCTGATGCACAAAACCCACATTGGGGTTGATGCAGAACCTTCTGTCCTGAACATGACTAAATGCATCCCTAAGAAAGTATTAGAGCAGGTTAACAGGCCACACACACTGTCATTTACTGTACAAAGTGTAAGGTATTTTAGGTATTCCATGTACCTGTATTTCATTCCAAAAGTTTCCATCAGGTATGCGATCACTAAGGCAGCACTGTACAAAACATATAATAGAAAATCATATTTGCATATTAGATGATGAATGAAGCATTAAATATCACCAAACAACCCACCTTCTTGATATCCCCGCATTCCCATGAACCAGAACCTTTCCTTAAAAACATTTTTTTTTAACAGTTAAATGTATTCATTCTGTATTCATGTGGTATTTGAAGAGCATTTGCAGATCCTTACCTCCTGATGCTAAACAGTTATCAATAAATTCTTTAGTCTGTGGACAACACAATACAGGTCAACAACTGTAGAGAAGTCATCATACAAGAGCAGGAGTGCCCAAACTTTTTTTCTGGGTGGGCCAAGAGCCAAACAAACATAATATGTTAGTTATTCTGCAAAGATTTAAATTTTTGAAATAACTGTCTTTAATTTGTGTGCTGTTTAGGTAAAAACAAAATCCCTATTTGCACTTACAAATCTCAGCAACCCCTCACTTTGGGCACTCCCTGATCAAAATGAAAAGCTTTTGAACTCACCATGGGGAAAAATCGTATTATATTCTCCACTGGTTTGTCTGCAATGTCTAACACCAGGTATCTGTAAATAAAACCACATTTATGCATTGATACTGCAGTAGCAGAATAGCACATTAAATACAAAAACTGACTCACCTGAATGTATGTGGAAAATTAGGTTTGATAAAATTCGCCTCAATATCTTGACGCACGCACACAATGTGTGTTATACAGTGTCTTTCCAGAATAGGCAGCTACAAAATTGTGATTATTATTAAGTCAGACCTAAACAAAACAAACTGGCGGTAAATATGTGTCATAAGTTTTATTTTACCTTGCTTTTCATTGCAGCAGAGTAGGGACCCAAATATAGTCCTGGTAATATCTCCTAAAGTTGAAGACATCATTAGGTTAGACAAAATACTGAAAAAAATAAAATAAAATAAATAACACACAAACCTGCATTTCTCGTCTCATTGGGTAAGCCCAGTCCTGTAACAGACAGTTTGAAGGCAAAGTTTAGACGTCGTTTCGGGTGTGACAGCTGTCCATGATATGCAGTGTGTCCCTGCCCCAAACAGTTACACAACTCCGCTAAGCTAAGTGCGAAAGCTAATGACACAAATGATCCGTAAACACGTATAAATGCTGCGTTTAAACTCCTGCATGTATTAGACCATCTTACACTGGATCAATGGATACTTAGATAAGCTAAGAGCCCCCGGCTAAAGAGCGGCAGTCACAGGAGACATGTTGTAGATGTTGGACATGTTAGCCGATAGCACTCACCAGCAGCTCCTCCTCCGTCACAGGCAGAGACGGGAACTGGAGTTTGCTCTCACCGTCCATTCCCGCGGTAAATCCAGATACGGTCGAGCCAATTTTTCAAGGATGCAACGTCTCGACTGCCCCTGTTAGCTCATCGTTTGGTGCAGTTTGTTTTGCGGATGCACATGTACGTCCGCCATGCTGCCCCTGTCAGCTTTGTCACGTGACCGAGTTAGAAGAGTAATGCTGCCACCTAGCGGCGCATTGATGTGAACTACGTCAGCTACAGTCAAGGATCTACAACAGTCTAGACTCTTCTAGTGCACATAAAAAGAAGAAAGCAAAAAACAGAGGTAGCTTATGTCTACTGCAATAGAGAAAGGCTTCTCATTTTCTAGTAGGTCAATAATAAAACACAATAAAATAAAAGTGGCATTTGGATCTGCCATAAATCTCTTCAGACTTCACAGTTCTGGTGTGTTAACACTGTGTTCACGTGCAATGACTTCTGCCTAAACATTAAAAGTGTGGGTCAAGTGGATAAGCGTAAAGCCTATCATTTGCCAGCCACTTCATGTAGGGCTAAGCGTATAAAAAGACTAGGCTGTTTAATTTTTTTTGCCACTTGCTATTTTGAAAGTGCGTGTTCAATTTTGAGCAGTAGATGGTGACAAAACACAAGAGTTCAAAGTGTAGCAGTGTGGTGGTTCTGTTTGTCGTCTCCATAGACTGTAGACCTGTGGTTGTTGCCTGACTGAAGGTGCAGGTGTCTCATTACTATCGGCCTAATGTTTCTGGTGGAGGGTTTGTCACCTTCTTATCTCCATTGAGTTTGCATTGCTTTGCCTGAAATGTTCCACAGTATGACATTCAACGTTCATTCCCAACTTCCTTATTCAATACAGATGTTTTATTGCAAAAAATGATGCTTTGACCGGGCTTTCCACAGATCCGATCTGTAACTTAGCCTGGTGGCGCCACCTGCTGGTCTCCATGGAGTTTAATACCATAGCCTAGTGACATAGAAGCATGTGGCAGATTACACCGGAATAGTTACATAGTGCCCCTTCAAGTTTTTTTTTAATTTTTATATCTTTTTTAATTTTTATTTTTAGGTGCTTCATTATAGGGTGATAATAAGGGTGCATGAATAATATGTGGGCTCTTAATGGTGTATTTACTGTAGTAGGCTATTTATTGCAGAGCGTCGCTGGTCTCTGATGAGGTGAGTCGTGTTTCCACTAGAGTGCTATCAATCCTGCTTCATTAAAGAAATATAAGAACAAGCCTCGGCCTCCAGCTCTGTGTGAGCAGAGGAGTCAGCCCTCTTAATGAATCTAAATTCCTTCTGATATAATGCTAGAAAAACTAAATCTTATTTAATGTCAGATGACTCTGACCATACACACGTCCCATTGCATTCATTATTTAAATGAATTAAGTGTTGTGACAGGTTAGATAAAATGAAGTATAGTTTTATATTAAAATCTGCATGTGTGATAGGTGATCCTTGGGCACGTGGGAAAATATTTATGAGCTCTTTGACCAAATGATACTACATTTCTGAGTTTTCTATGAGTTGCCCATTTCATATAGGCTAAAAGCAACAGGTTTGCCAGAAAAAGGGCAGACATTACTGTTAACCAATGTAACAATAACAATAATAATAACAATAATAATAATAATAATAATAATAATAATGATGATGTTTAGTTATCTTAGAGTTTTTCCAGATGCTCAAAGTCACTTTACAATTTTGTGCATTATGTTATATTTTTGTATGACGCAGAGTCTGAATTTTTAAAAGAATTGCAAGTAATTACAGGGCCTCTGGGTCCTCAAGACACAAATTTAGACAATGCAGGATTACTGACACATGAATCGATCAAAACAGAGCTCTGAGTAAAGTCACGATAAGAGAATAATATTATGGTTAAAAGCTGAAAGCGAAGTAGATTTAGCATATGTCTCCTTTATTTATTAGTTCCTATAAACTGTTTCATAACATTCATAATATGCATGCAAATGTTGGTGACTATAAATATATTAGCTAAGGATCGTCACACATTCTCTATCAGTCTCTTACCATGCACGTTATGTCCTGGTGTCATTCTGTGTGTAGAAAACATTAGGCTACATTAAAAGTCGCGTGTGTTTTGGTGATTTTTGTCTAACATAAACATTAAACACTGTTAACAGTTGCTCCACATCTGACAAATGCAGCAGCACACCTCCTAAATGTGTCAGACTGAGGGAAGATCTTTCATTTGTGGCTGTAGGATCTGACTTTGAGAGGTTTTAACCAGAATGCGTTGGCGCCCATGGGAAATCTCCCTTTGGCTCGCATAAAGCTGGCCAATCAAAATAAATTGGGAAGACTCCTGTCACAGTGGAGTGCAGCTGCTCCACCATCGTGTCTTCACTCCTGACCTCAGCAGCACATGCATATAGGCCTAACACAGAGGACGTGGTGCACAAGCTCAGCCTCACAAGACCATGGTAAAATTCTGTTTCAGTAAACGCTAAATAAAAAATAGTCTCATGAGCTTGACCACGTTTTTTGTACACACATAAATTATTTCTATACCCTTTTCTTCCTAAACAATATATGTGGTGTTAAAACTTGTAGCTTCACTGGGTTAAAAAAAAACGTGACTGAGCGTTCTACACAAGACACATATCATGCCAGGAAATAACAAGATCTTTCAATTTCCCTTGAGTGTGCGTAAGTGTTCCATGTTCACTTATATATATGTCGTTTGTGCATTCTTCCACAGACGCCCTCTCTTCCATAACCACTCTACTCTGGGCAGACTTGTCTTTGATCCTTGGAGCCCACGCCTTTCACCCCTCCTTGACAATCCTCCAGAGGTCTTATTAACAGACACACTTCTCATGTTTTATTGCCTATGATAAAACTATGCCTCTGATCTCTCATTACAAACCTACTTGTTGGAAATAGGTTGTGCATCCCCAGGCTTAATGCTGTCCTTTAGCAGGGTAAAAATGTTAACTGCACAGAATACAGTCAGAACATGTAGGTCCCTGTACATTAATATGTCATCATACAGCCAGTTTCACTTTAACCTCTGCTAATGCGTGTGGGAGTATGTCAGAAAAAAGAAATATGTGTTCTGAGGACATGTGAGTAATCCAATAATGTGTTTGATTTTGTTATGTTTGCTGTAATTCATCCGTCAAATATAGTTTCACGTATTTGCTTGAGTGAATCATTTACAGCTGCCCTTTATCAGGATGGGGAACTCAATGATACAAAGTTCATGTGCGGCCCTGTGGAGACACCAAAAGAAACTTTCACTAAGCACGATGATGCACAATGCTTTGATTTAAACGTTCGTAGTCCTAGATTTGAATAACTACAAGATTCTAACTATTGTGTTTGGCAAACCTCTCAATGCTTGAAGTAGATGACAGATAAGAGATGATCCTTGATTACACCAGGCTGTGTGGGGCCAGTCTGTTTGGAGTTTGTATCCTCCCCTGTGGATTTCATATGAGTGGATTGGTACACTTAGGTCACGTGACAAATACCTAACCAGTACTATTATATTGTTACTTTGAGGTGGGGGAACTCCTTACAAATACTTATGTTAATGTAATTTTTGGGACATAAAAATTTCAGTAGTTCCATATTAAATTGTAGAAATCACTGAGTACTTTACAAGTCCAAATTGTGCAATCGACATCTGTCTCTGTTGCTCTCTATACAAACACCCAACAGCACTGCACTGTCTGCTCAGAGAATCTGCAGATTGTGATTTAAAATAACTAATTCAGTTTGAAACTTTTTGACTGATCCAGTTTTGCATAAAAGTGATCTTTAATGCTTCTAAATGTGTGTACTCTGAGTAATATTTTCATGTGTACATTTTACTTTAACTTAAGTACAGTTTTGGCTACAGTACTCGTACTTTTAATTGAGTACATTGTTAGCCTTGTAACTGTATTTTTACTTCAGTACAAATTTTCTGTACTTTTTCGACCAGTGGTTACTGGTTACCACTAATAATTTGCATGCTTTATTGTATTATGCTGTGTACTGTCAGTCTCAGATAGAAAGGAGGAGTGTAGAGATTTTCACATGCTGTCTCTGAGAAGTCAGAAACAGCACGAGAAGCAAATGAAAAGAATGCAAAACACTTATCCTCCAAACACTCACCCAATGCAAAAATCAAGTCATGCACATCCGGTGCACACAAATTAGCTATGTACAAATGTAACATTATTGTGATAAATGGACAAAGCCTATGCAAAAGTGGCTACAAAGTGCACACAAGATGAGTATTTCAAGTGTCTCTCAGTGACGAGGGACCCTCACCATGATGCCAAAATGCTGTCCTTACATTGCATGATGTGGCAAGGGCCGTTCATTGCTGCTTGCGGCTATATTTATTATTATTATTATTATTATTATTATTATTATTATTATTATTATTATTATTATTATTATTATTATTATTATTATTATTATTATTATTATTACTCATTTTTATGTTATGGCCAAGGCCGTGCTATTTTTCCTAAATATTTCTTGGGTTTGGAGAAAGTCAGAATTTAGATTAATAATTTAGAGTCATCAGTCCTGGTAACATGTCCCATGTGTCTCCTTTCACCTGAAATATAAACTAATATCGTGTGAAAGGCACTGAACACATCAGCAATAATCACCTACAAACAAAGCATCTTCTTCTCTTTGAATAAGAGCCTACAAAAGGTTTATCTTGTGGAAATATCTCATAATTCATCATTATCTTTACAATATTAGTGCCCCTGGGAGCTGAGAACAACAAGCTGATCCACTGCTTTCTCTTCGTTTTTTAAAAGCAGCATCTTGTCTCTGATTAATAAAGGTAATTAAATCATGGGGTAAAACACATCCATAGAAGAGGGCTTGGCTTTAATTATCACTGCTGGCTCTGTGTGGTCCGAGCAGCACAATAAAAGTGTGTGAGAACCTGAAGACTTAATTAGAAGGGGCGCCGTATTTCCTGGTGCACACCCGCCCTTTGCCGCCTGAGATTTACTTGATTGCGGTTAGATTGGAAGCAGGAAAATGAGAAATGGAGGGGCTTTAGTTCCACAATTACTCGCTGGGCTTTCATTAGGCTGGCTGTTGTGTGATGTGCAGCGCAGATATTGCATCAGGAGAAGTGTTGTCCTGTGGGTCTGAAATAAGGACACAGCAGTGTTTGGTTTGCCAGGCCAGCCAAGAGTATGCTTCTCCAATACTTTACAAAGAGGTGTAACCTGGACACCAGTATTATCTCCCCAAATTCAGATGGGCGTGATTGACAGATGGATTGAGACATTGCCTGTTCATAATAAAACAAACATGGCTGCTTGTGAGGAAAAAACAAACACAACAAAAACAAAATATCGTTGATTTTTGTATTCATATAATCCCCTAACTATAGTGTATTTAACTGGATCAAAGAATTCTACCTCCAGCCACAAGGGGTCAGTAAAGGAATTAATTATTTATCGATATCTTTTAAAGTACAGCTCTAACTGTAAGTAACATTTTGCTCTCTTTTGACTCACTCATTTGAACATTTTTTCCTTCAAGAATCTGTCACTTTTGTGTAGGATCTAACAAGTTTTACAAATGATACTGATGATTGCGGTACATGACCCTTTCAGAAGGCGAACTCTCTCTGATTTTTGAGTTGGTTCTTGCTCAGGGAGACAACTGCCCACTCAGATTGTAATTGCACATGACACTAAGCAAACAGGGAGAGCAGAGCCGCACTTTGTTCTAACACCTGCCCACATTCCTATGATTTCTAACACTTGAGCTCATCTCCCGCTGCACCGTTCCACGACTCCTGGTGACATCTGAACTCAATGTGTGGACTGCGTTTCACTCATCTGACGAGGAAGACTTCAAAGATGCGTTGGCCAGTTGAGTAAAAACATCTTGATAAGACTTGATAGGAAAGTGATGAGAAAATGCAGAGAAAATGTAGTTGCATAGCCTTTATTCTCAGATTTAGTATAATATTTTAACTCCCATCAAGATATTTTTCAGTGGGAGTTTGTCATGTGACTGAAGAAGGATTTATTATGTGCACATTTTATTAGTTCATAATTCAGTAAAATGATAGGTCCACTCATAATTATCTTGGCTTAGTTACTGTCACATTGTACTGATTAAACTTAAATATGTATTTCTCAAAATCAATAATTATAGGTATTTTCAAATGAATAAAATTTACAGTGAATAGATCCTTTAACTCTGATCAGTTACGGCTGTATTTAGAGCATTAGCTTTCCTTTACTGTGAACAACAAAGACAATCACAGAGCAAATGTGATTAAAGTAGTGCTAATGAAGGGAGGTGATTGGCAGGGGGATTAACCAGTCAAACAAATGCATGGTTCCTTCGTGTCAAAACAAACATGGTTTACATTTTTTTTTGACTGATGATACACATTTGAGAGACACATGCTACAAAGAGGCTGTGAATGCTACGTCCCAAATGACGACAGCTATCTGATGTGCTGTATGGTCTCGTTCCAGATCCTCCTGCATTCAAAAGAAAGTAGCAGAAACTGACTTGCCAAACACGCAAAGAAAGCAAAGGAGGTGTTGAGATGAACAGGAGTTGCATGTGGGAAATGAATCCTGGCGAGTATGTTGTGATCCAGTAGACATGTTGACACTGCTACTGGCTCTGATCAGATTGTACATTTGTTTATGTGTAGACTCAAACCTCTCGCCACCACTTCGATGTGTAAAAAATATAGATATATTTTAAAAGTCACTACATAAAGAAATTGTAGTGGCCAAAAGTAAATGTAATGGGCAAATATACAGAAGTGATAAGTAAGTTAAACACATTCCACAATAAAACAGTGGCAATACGTGTCTGAAATACTGAGGTCCTGCGTTAGCTGCTTATTTCGTTGTACATTTCCACTGCTTTGTGATTTTGATATGCCTTTGTGAACTATAACTCATGGCATCGTTAGCTTGATTGATTGCGAGTGCCAAACAGACGGTTGGAGAGTCAAAACTTTGCGCACACAGAAGATTGATAGGCCTGAAGAGGAGGAGAATGTGCAGGAGAAAAGCTGCTGCTCTCTCCTTGTCCTCCACATGACAGCACTGTCACATGATGAAGAGAGCACTCTAGGGCCCAACTCCTTCCTTCAACTTCCACACACTGAATGAAATGTAGACATTAAACAAACACTGTTTGACATTTGTCTTTCTGTGAGTGGTTTTGATTTTATGTTGGATGCCCTTCCTGAAGCTGTCTGATCTGTTCTTGGGATCTGTTCTTGGGATCAGCAAAAAGAAGCCACTGTCCTCTGACCTCTGGAGGATGTAATATAAAATAATAATATGTTCCATCCACTTGATTGCATATGATGAACTAAATAGGTTATGGATGTCAAGTAGATATTTTGAATGTATTATTACCACATGTCATAATAATTTACTAATTAGGTCAAATCAAGTGCAACAACAAAAACTTAATAGCCTTTTAATCTGTCTTTTGTATATATAATTATCCGCTGAAGAATTATAACCAAACCTCTCAAATATTGTTCAGCATTTTTCTCCTGTCTGTATTTGTCAGTGTAATTCTGGCAGAGGAGCCTCCCTGTTGTAACCAGGCCCCCCGCTCGCTCAAACACCGCATCCTCCACAATTAGCAGGATGATAGGATCTGCCATAATGAGACTACTTATTGCCAACACAACACATGCTAATGATAATTGTAATAGCAGCAGCAATCATTTCCGTGATACTCACCATTCTCATTTGCATTCACGGCTTGCCTCTCGCCTCCTCCCTCTCTGTCTTCAGATTGACAATTTCACCATTTTGTCTTTGTTGAACTCAACTTCTTTTCAGTAACTTTATGAGTTCCCTGTCTCCCTTAATCTCCTATTTGAAACAGTTTTCATTCATTATTGCTCCTACTGACACAAACTGCCAGCCGGGCAACAAATCAACATCTTTTTAACTTTAGTACCACTTAGCTGCTATAGTGCTTATTCTGCAGCCTGCTCTGTTGTGGGAGATGGATACGATGTGTAATAAAGTGATACAAGCGGCGTGTGTGTGTGCATTGGCAGCTCAGACAGGGATTTAAATCAGTGTTATAGTACTGTACACGGTCAGGTTGTTATGAAATACAGCTGTCATCCTGCTGTAACTCAGCCCCACCACGACCTGATATTCAGTCCAAGTGGAAGCATGATTTGTTAACTACTCATTAGGGACAAATAACACTCTCAATAATGCAAAGTAATGTGCTTTTAATTGTGCTGTTTATGAGAATGTAGAAAGAGCTTTGTGACTGAAAAGATAACATTTTATTTGGAATGCACCACTATTCTACAGTAAGTTGAAAACATGGCTTAATATTGTGACATACTTTAAATAAGTTATTTTATTAATTATTTCAATAATACAATAGCATGTTTTGCTTTAAATGTTACAGATATATTATGAAGAATGAACCATCCAGCCACACAACTTGTCTGATTGACAAGGAAAGCAACACAAGGAAAACAGAGGTTGGCTAATGCGAGTATGTTAATTGTCATCAGAAACGAGACCATGAACAAAAGCCAAGGACAGGGCTAAAACTCCATAATACCCCTCTAAAATATTGAGATACATCATGACTTGATGGGCCTCCCCTTTGCACTTACACATCACCCTATCACTACACTAGAAGAGAGTGTGACAGATGGTTTGATCGGACCACCCTTTGGGGGCTGTTCAGTGGTATCTGTGTTCTGACATATTCAGTCAGGCCTTCCTTTTGCAGCAGAACTATTTTTCAGATGCTGAGCTTTTGGCTGGACTTGTGCTCTGCCCCATCAACACAGCCAACTTCTTTTCTGGAGTAGTGGAATCCATCTTTGTTTGGAGCCAGTTGTGACCCCTCTCTGTGTTGACACCATCTCCCTGGTGTTTTTCCTCAGTCATCAAGCACAGACTGGACTAAGTTGTCCTCCTCACCACTCCTCCACCCGCATCCCCCATGTTGAATCTCTCCATCACTGTCGCCCTCCGCTCTACTTGGCTGGACAGCGACCATCCCACCCCCCGCACAGAGCAGCCTCTTTGTCTAATTCACACACACACACAGAAATCATTCTCCTCTTCTCTCTCTCTCCGACCAAACGCCCATCTACGTCTCTCTCTGTCAATGTTGTGGAACGTCTGGTTCGCTCTGGGATACGCAGACTCATCCATCACCACGGGCCATGACTGGGATGCATTATGTTGCCTCCTTTCTAGTGTAGTGCTGCATATGTCAATGTTCGACTAGGAGGATAACATACAGTACGTCATTTGCTAAGTTTGGATACATGTTTTTTCTAACAAGAGGCTAGTGAATTGTAGCCGTTAAAGATGCACTGTCACTTTTCTGGTGGAGGGGTTCACAGCTGTTTGTCTCCATAGAAATATTATTACTTTACCTTTGTGGCATTCTGAGTGGGTCTTATCCTTAGCGTTCACAAGTGTCAGTATCAATGACAAATAGGAAGTGTTACAAAAACGCCACTCCAGATTTATCTAAAGAAATAAATCCTGAAGCACATAGATTATTACATTGGTTTTATTTATAAATCCACTCATTGAAGTTTGGATTAATTCATGTTTAGAGCACAAAATTACAAGGCTGAAGGAGTAGGGCACGTTAACATATCTTTAGGCATAACATCACCACATTTTGACACAAATAACGCACATTACCGCATCCTGAATGTTCCAGACTATGGCTTTTTTTTTTTTTAATGCAAGGTTTCTTTCATAATAAACCCCCCACTAGAAAACTTGTTGCACGTTTAAGCATTCTTCTCTATATAATCACCAAAAAAGCAAGTCACACCACCAACTCCTCCTCAAACATGTGCACTCAAATATAAATGTTAAAAAAGTATTGTAGTATTGGTAATATTATTATTAGTAGAGGCAGCCCGATATTTGTTAGAATAGTAGTTGTAGCAGTTGTTGTTTTAGTGGTCTGCATGGTAAGATTTGAGAATTGAACCACTGTGGGGCGATGATTTTGCACTTGTGTGATGTTTGTACACTTACATTTGCATCCTCTCAGCATGTGACACTGTTCTCTGTGCAGTTAAAGCGCATAAGATTCTTCTGGAGATGTTAATGCTCCCAACTCTGATGCCTAAAATGCACCCATCATTTTGTGCCACTTACCCTTTAACACTTGAGCATACCTGGAAAATAACAGATAATGTGATAATGTGTCAAGAAGAGCAGCTGCTGAGCGTCACACAGTCACAAATGTGCTCTCTCCATCTTCACAAAATGTCTTCAGCTTTTCTCTTTAGAGCAGTATTTTTCACCTAACAGATTTGAAGTGACGTGAAAAAGAGGTACTATATCTTAAAAAGTGTATATGTGGTAAACAGATTTTTCGAGATGTACCATGGGCTAATGTATCTTCATCATAAACTTACCACAATTTTGTTTAATTTCATTGCCATGTTTAAATAATCTTGAATTCTAATTCCCACTGCAACCCTTCCCTCTTCTATGTCAGTAGCAACGCAAATCTATAAAGCTGTTTTTTGTTTTTTTTAAGATCTCCTCATGACTCCATCTGTCTTCTTGTGATCAGTGCTCAAATTGCCTTGGATTTACTGCTAGCAGCCATTGTTTTTAATTGTTTTGCTTCATTCTAGTTTCTGTTTAATGCCCCAGAGTATGCAGTATTTTGTGCTGGCCAATTTCATGTCAACTGTGATACATTTCCCAAATACACACTCATTTAAGTCATACTACAAGAGATAGCATGGGTAAAGTTGTCTGCAAGTATTTTTCAAAGCCAAATATGAAAATAAGACACACACGAGCCAGCTTTCCAGTCAAGCATAAAAATTAAAACATGTCCAAATAAATGCAACCCACTGTACAGAGAGACACACACATATAGTAGTTTGCTGTAATTGTCTTAAAAAAAGAAAATATATAAATGAAATAAATAATAAATATATGAAATAAGCTAAAAATAAATAAATAAACAAATAAATAAAATAAAATAAAAATAAAAATTAATTAATTAATTAATTAACACATAATAATTAAATAAATAAAGAAAGAAAGAAAGAAAGAAAGAAAATGCCCTTTGCAATGTTTATCTTAAAGACGCTGTAATGATAATTATTTCTGGGCTCAGTAAGTGATGTTTGTGTCGCTTTACAAAAAAACAAAACATTGCATTGCATTATTTCAACAGCCAAGCGCGTCTGTGTTTGATGTCTTACACAAAACGCCGCTGAACCATCAACTTTCATTCTGCCATTTTAATCTTGCTGAGTGATTTTTGAAAAGCTGATTTGGATGTGAGCAGCAGCCACCTGAGGTAAGGTCTTGGGTTTTTCCCCTCTCCTGACCTTGCCATCCTTCCGTAGGTCTCTTGTGGCAGTAATACATCTTAATAGATCAGCTCTGCCCGTGCTGAATTATAGCCAAATGCTGCCTGTCTGAGATCTTTTTAAATGGGTGCCACTGCCTAATAGACTAACTGGGGCTGGGTGTGAAGTTATTAGTCTGTGGAAGCACCCGTGGCTCCACCAGAACATCCATAAATAAACAATATAGCCTCTGGTTGCAGCCCCTTGTCCTTATTTAAAGAGCTTCACAAGAATTTACTGTAGAACGTTTCTTTGCTGTCAAAACAGTATTTCTTAAAGATTATATCAAAGAAATAACAGATACAAGGAGGTAGAAGCTGGACCCCAAATTACTGCTGTCTACAACTGGGGGCTTTGTCTCTGTGTCCTCCAGAGGACCTTCCAGCTATGGGCTCGCCACTTTTCCTGACAGATTTGTAAGATGCCAGCGATGCACAAACAGTGGATAAGGTTTTGTGGCCTTGGTCTCCCCTGGGGAATTTTGATTAAATCCATACAAATGACGCTGAGCCCACAAATAAGAGCTTATACCACTTTAGTTTATTTCCACTGGGGTTGAAGGAATTTCTCAAGCTTAGGCTCTGGGAATGCAGACTTGCAAGTAATGATTTAGCAGATTCTTGGATATATGAACCAAACTACCATGCAAACAAACAAACAAATAAATAAATAAATAAATACACATATGGTGACTGATACAAATGTATATCTTCTGTTTTAATAAACCGATGCTGCAAATGACAGATCAGAATGTATCTTTTACTATGGACGAGGGATTACAGAGCCGTATCTACACCAGGACTAACCCAGGATCAAACCAGGACCAAACAAAGACAAGTTTGAAGCCTGCCTGAATAAAACCTCACATAATGATCAAACGCAGATCTATGAATTTGAAATCATGCAATCTAGTAGCAATTTACCACCCGGCCCAATGAAGTCGTAGCACAGAAAGAATGGGCAGTGTTTCCTCTGAGATAACAGCGGTGTAAAACTTGGATAAGATCGCATCAGGCTCGAGAAAATAATATTTGCTCCCAGTTGTGAAACAAGCTTTGAACAGTGGGGTTTATGTACTGTATTGTGGGGTAAAATCAGTAATAACAGTAATCTGGGCTCCGACCACTAGTCAAGTGTGAGCAGCGATAACGCCTCCTCTCCCCGGCCTCTCCTTTCACTCCTAATCTCCCTTGTGCTGACTGGCTGCCGTTTAAGAGGCGCTTTTCTCTTTTAGGAAGGGGTCCCAACAGGGCTTTAGCAACACTGGCGACAAACCCTACTAAAAGATAGTGTGAAAATTGCTTTCTGCGTCTCTCCAGCCATTACAAGCGGAGCAATTTACACCCACATGTCCCCGTGCCCACTTGACACCAGGTGAGAATTTAGAAGGAAAGGGCAGATGGGGTTCGGAGATAGAAAGGACAAGCATGAGGCACATTCATAAAAAAAAAAACTGTACTGTATGTGGTAGATTGGTCAACTACATGTAAATCAATCAGTGACTTTAAATGCATTGAAATACCTTAAATTTATTTTTGGAATATTTATAGATGTATAACGTACAGCTTTTTACTTTATACTATAAGTGAAAAACGCATTCATGTTGGGTTTTCATACTTTTGGGGACAGTTCTGCCTGTTTTCTTATTTATCCCCAGTCTAGCTTCGTTTCCCAGCCTGTTCCGGTCCTTTGTTTGCTGCCATTTATTAGTAATCAGGGGGGTAGCCTATATGTTCTCCGCTCTGTTCAGTTTGGGAGGCTGAATTGTCACTTGTTCATTCCATTTGTTCACCTAGAGAGACACGCAGGCTCTGTATTTCAATTAAACCTCATGTATTCACTGAGACAAGGAGTTGTGGCTGTGTTCTTTGTGTTGCACTTGAGTCCAGTTTACTACCTGCGTGACAATTACATAGACTTACATAAATTTCATGGACGCTGACTCTATACCTTAGCCATAAAACTACTTGCGTAACCTTAAGGATGTGTCGAATCTCCCCACTTAAACCATACCTCAACCTCAACCTGAGTAAGACCAATTTGGAGTTCACTCTATTCCTCCCTGTTCACTTTCAGTAGAGAACTCACCAAAAGTCTCACAGCTAATATTACATAAAGTCATCAACAATGCTCCCTTTTCTCTAGGTGGCATGAAAATAGCTTTCATAATCTGTATATATTATGCTGTATGAGATCAGCAGCCTTATGTAAAATCACACAACCGAAGGGAGGGGTACAGTTAATGACGCCGCCTGTGGCAACTTCTTGAATAAGGTGGATAGTGTGATAGTTTTGGACACTAACTGTTGCCGCAAGACGTTAGTAAAAGGCGTTTTAATTAATGTTCTGTTTAGTTGTGTGAAAATGCAAAGTACAATTACAATTTCATGCTTATTTTTGTCTCAACATATTGACATGAGACAGATAAAAGTGAGCCAGTATGTCGTTCATCATAAACGAATCTCCAGACTTGAATGTACCTAATCTGACAGTGGTCTAAATATAAAAGGCCTGTGTACGCGTGTGCGCTGGGCTGGAGCTGTGTAAATGCATGCTCTGTGACTGCTCCTGTTTATTCATAATCAGACGGATCTGAGCCAAATGTAAAACACAGCAGGCTATCAGCTGGAAAATGCATACTGCATAATAATGACCGGAGCAAATCAACAAGAGGAAAAAAATCAGAACGCTATAAATTGGCATGTTCCCAATTTTGCTTCATCTGTTCACAGGCTGTTTAAAACCTTGTTCCGTGCCTTTTTATATCGACGTGCTGTTTCATAATCCACAAGTTTAAAGAGATGAAAAATGACAACATGTATCCCGATAATAATGTCCAAAATATATTGTTTTATATTTTGAATGGTTAAAATACTTAGAGAGGAAAAAGCTGATTGATACAGATTTTCAGCGCTGCACAGCTTTGTAAATTGTAAATATTATACTATAGTCTATAAGGTCATATGGCCCAGCTCCATGCGAGTGCAGCTTTTAGGCCAAAACCAAACCCACGTTGTGCAGAATGAGACATAAAAAATGAACTGGAGTCACTGACGTATTTATTGAGTTTCAGCTTCCTGTTACATGATGCCTTCTTGAGGACGGTTGATCATTCAAAATAGGCCTGTCTCGATAACATATTTAGAAATGCAGTAAATAGAGACGATAAATTGCAATATTGACACTCATTTATGCCACCGACACACAATGTAAACCGCAAAAACTATTCTAAATGTACAATATTGTTAAAAAAAACACACTCGAGTAGAATGAAATACTTAAGTAGTTAATTTGCATCTGTAAAGAATCATAGAGGTTATTAATTCAATCTTTTATGGCTCAAATCTTATTATATTGCCAAAAAATTACCAAAAATTCCCCAGTAGTGCAAAGAAAACGTACACATGTCAAATATTCACCCCAGCGTTCATATACTGAACAATAAGTCGATATAGTACTTAATGTGGCAGGCCTGATTCAAAAGATATAATATTCTTATTTGAATTGTTAATTGCTAGAGCAGTGGTCCATTTCATCATTCTGCAGCAGCACATTCTGTCCTGGCCTTGAGCGCTTCTCCCATGCTCTGGGTGTTGCATCGATATTACCCATATCCATACCTAGCAGAAAACACCATGTAAATTATGTAGCGCTGGTAGCATAAGTGCGTGTGAAACATTAAACACTTGCATTCCTTAACATGAAACACTTGGATATTGCAATGTGCTGATTCAGACTAAAGCAAAGACAGTCTGCTTGTGTTTTTCCTGTTCAAGTTGCCTACAGTTGTAAGTAAGATATTTCGCTGGAAAGCTCACTGGGAATTCCTGCCGCAAGCTGATCTGAGGGGCCCTTAAAGCCTACTTCAGCAGCTGGTTTCATTACAGCTATAACACAAACAACTCCGCGACAGGTTGACAACAAAATCTTGTGTTTGAACCAAAACAAATGATGCCGCTGAGAAGACAAAGTCAAACCAGTCAGGAGACGCCTGAGTGAGTGACGAAAGAAACAGGAGACCAAAAAAAGAAAACAAACAAAAAAATAAAAATAAAAAGCACAATACATAAAAGTCGCCAAAGGAAAGCCTAAAGCAAAGACCTCCAGGAAGAAGAGAGAGAGAGCGGGACTGATAGAGAGAAGGAGAGACACAGAGAGAAAGAGAGGATGAAAAAGCAACGTAATCGCCCAGTTGTGTTGCCTCTCCCAAAGGCCCTCCGAAAAAACAACTGATGCTTTAAGCTTGGACAGATAGCAGACAGAAGGGATGACAGCGAGAGGAGGAGTAGAATACCACCGAGGTTTGGGAGACACACACATTCCTTCACATGCAAAAAGTGAGCTAGTAAAAAACAAACAAGCATCCAAACAAGTTTCCTCTTTTTTTTTTCCCCCACAACAAAGTCTGCAGCGAGCATATATCCCAAAACACACACACACACACACGCCCATAGAGAATATCCCACTTTGTTGTTCCCCTGCAGAGGTCCACTGACTGAGAAGGAGAGAGCTGTGTATAGACTGTGACAAACCAAATGTGCTCAGTGTGTCGGCTAACACATCAGGATACAGTAAGCGCGCACACTCTTTATACGTCAAGTCCAAAGAAAAGCAGTATTTTGATCACAAAGGTTTCTGATTTATTATTTAAGATGTTTTGCACTTATTCCACAGTCCTTGCTCTAATCTCGAGTAGACTTGTACAATATTATCTGTCATTTGTATGGGCTCTACGCCTCATCTAATCAGTATATGTGTGGTAAGACAGCTGTGGAGTGAGCCTGTATGAATGCACTACTCATTTCTGTACGTCCCTATGTTTTATTTAATAGTCTATATTTGAAAAAAAACCTACTCCTACGCTACACTACACTGTCTTACAAACATATTCTCTGTATATATTCATTGTTAAGTGAGTAAGGCCACATCTTTCTGTGATGGAAAGATAAAAAAGTGCCCATATGTTGAGTCTTGGTTAGCTCTGTAGAAAAATATAAATGTATGAAAATCAGACCACTATGCGCAATCTATATGGAGCATTTTTATCCATAATCCCTAAAGTAACAGTGGTGAGCTATTAACAGGTGTTTTGTTGTTGACAGACAGGAGAAGTATAAATCCAACTCAAAGAATTAATTTCACAAGTCAGGTACTTCAAATATTGTAATTCCCTCCTGTCGTTACAGTGTGGAGACCTGACCAGTCAGTTTTCCTGTCAGGTTTTTTTTTTTTAACTGGATTTAGCCACAAGTGCAGCTTGTTTAGCCTCTTTTGTATTGTTATGCTAAGTTTGTAGTTATAGTTAGGACATTCACAGCTCATCATTGGACCTCTGCTTCGACTTGCCTAGTGTCTTTATTCTCTGTGATCTACAGATCTCTGAACCAGGTTTGTAACACTAAGCATGTGTCCAATTTACTTTCTCAAACAATGACTGATGTTACTTACTGTACTTCATTTAACAATCAAAGTCAACAATGCAGTGTGAGTAAAGAGTAAAGGATGGTGCTGAAGCAGCAGGCGTTTGACAGTGTCTTTTACACTTCTGGCAACTTTGTGCACTTCCGCTGCTTCTCCACAAAATGAAGCCAACAGATGTTCCTCATAATAGTAGCATTTAGTACTCCTGTTTTGAGAAGCTGCGCAGCTAATTATGATACAGTTGCTGACAGAAGGAAAATTCACATCCTGGTGCTGGATGAATTTTCTTCTATTTACTGTTGCCGTGACTTTAATTTAATTTGGCAGCACTGTGCACAAAACTCAGCAAAAAAGATATAAGCTAAAGCATTTAAGTGCTATTTAGCTCACATTTGAAACCAATATGGCATAAATGATATAGGTTGTTGTGGATTAGTGTAGATCTTTCATTTAGGTATCGTGTTTTTATTCTTTTTTGAAAAAAAAAAGACTTACTATACTCCTCTGCAGAAGTCATTAACACATCAGTCTGTCGTGGCAACACTGGGCATCTCTTAGGTCCCATGTCTAAAGCAGTCGACATGTGATCATATTCCTGAGGACTTGTGTTATTCTTGCCAGTACATTATTTTAACACTGTATAGCACTTTCATTATGAATGGTTATGGTTCACTGTAAATAACTATATTTATTCATCTAGACAGATAGGGTTAATTATTCACTGTTTTTATTGTAAATATTTATCTTGTTGCCGGGAAGTAATTCATCGCGTGACCCCAGTCCCAAGCCTGAGTGCCACAACTTAAGATAGCACACTCAGCCAGTCAGTGTGACTAGGGAAGCAATCAGACTCTCGTGTGCTGCATTTAGGACATTCATGCTGTAATTGCTGTACGTTTTGCCTTTTAATCTTTATAACTTATATCCAAAATTGTTTCACTACCTTCACTACAATGTTTTGTTTTTTTTTGTATTATTGTTTTCCAGGGCTCTTCATAACATTGTATCTAAATGATGAGAAAAAAAAGATGATTTTGCTCATCATTTCTGAAGAGTGCAAAATTCCATCAGTCAGTTGTATCATATTTCTTTGATTGAAGTTTAGCAGTTTTCTTATTTCCATGTCCAAACAGTGCACTGTCATTCATTAAAGGGCCTATATCATACTCTCTGATATAAGTTATAATGTTGTTTCCTTATCAAAACATACCTGGAGTGGTGTTTTGTTTCATTTACACATGTTTAACACACAAACCCTGCATATTTAGGCTGAGTTCTTCTCTCAAACAGAAAATACTCACCTTGTGATGTCATATGGTAATACAGGAAGTGTTCCACTGTGTTTTTAAACTCCATACACCGTCCCTAGAATCATCTGGATGATTTCAAATCTGAGATTACCTCTATCTCTAATGAACAAAAGGTGAAAGAAGCTGTTAACTTGAAAACTCCGCTTCATGACATCACAAGGTAGAACAGAGCATTTTGAGCTTTGGAAATGTAGAGAGACTAATAATAAGGGGTTACTCAAGCATGTGTGAATGAAACAAAACACAACTTCAGCTATGTTTTTGATGGGGTAACATTATAACATTGCTTAAAGCTCACAAGAGTCAATTTTGTGTAATATGGGACTGTTATGACCTTCTTTACCCTAAATCTTTACTTGTATTGTGATGGATCTCTTCAACTCAACCTTTGTAATACCATCTGTTGTTATGCACAGGTGTATCTCTTGTTTGTTGCGTCCAGCGGCCTCGAGCCACGTGGACTAGACTAAACTGGTACAATTGTTTTGATGGTATAAATACACTGTATGTATGTTAATTTGTCAGCTGAGGGTGAGACACTATTAGGGACAACAGATTCAATAAACCAGACATTCTGATTCAATACAACTTCTCAAAACAATAGTACCAGTTTAGTCTAGTCCAAGTGGCTCGAGGCCACTGGACGCAGCAAACAAGAGATACACCTGTGCATAACAACAGATGGTATTATGAAGGTTTTGTTAAAGAGATCCATCACAATACACGTAAAGATTTAGAGTAAAGAAGGCCATAACAGGACCTTTAAGGAATTTATATTCAAATTATGGAGCCACTTTTTTCCATTTGTGAATAGTGTCAACAAGTTTATAAGTCTCCATGGGGATGTTCTACTACAGTATAGCATGGGTGATAGTAGCACAATTAGCAGAGTACTCATCCTCTGATCAGACGGTTGACAGTTTGAATCCTGCTCTTAACATCAACATTGTAGGTAGAAGGGTCAGACCCACAGATTAGCGGTTCGGTTTGGTCCTCACATGCCACATTAATTCTGTCGTCCACTTAACTACGTGTCATGACATCACAAGGTGGAACAGAGCACCTGCCTCGCCGTCAGTATCTACATACACTGCTGAATGGGAGAGTGGTTGATGTAAAGTGCTTAGAGTGCCTTGAATATAGAAACGCAAATATGACCATTTAAACCTGTCCACTCAAAACCATCCCATTAAAATGTATAACGCTAAAATAAACCCATTCTACAAATAAGGCACATTCATTTAGCAATTAAAAAAAGGTTAAATAGTAGATGTTAATTTAATAAGCGCTAAAAGAAAATATTTGTAAATGTCCACAGGTCGACTGCTTGAACGTTTTTAAAGACATGTAGCAGATGTTGTGTTTATTATTTCAAGCAGCTTCAAAATAATGTTTGAATTTTCTGCTGTGAAACGTGGCAAAGCTCTGGCAGACAGACACTTCTCACCTCTCAGCGATCACTGCTCTCACATTGAGTGTGGTGAGATGTCTCTCTCTCCACACACGCTCCAAATCTCAAACAGAATTATTCAGTTGTAGCCCATGGCGATGAAGACAAAGCACCAAACAGAAGGAGGGAGAGCATAGCCGGCTGGAAGAAGAGGCTTGTGTTTGTATTGCACTTCTGAATCATTCTCTTAATCAACAGTGGAAAGGAGAGATATAAGGGCGGAAAATAATCTGGCCTCCCAAAAGACAAACAAACAAAAACACTAGAGTAAACAGCATGTGCCCTTTCTTACAATTAACACATACATTTCTTGAATTAGTAGATTTAATATCCTCTTTTATCCTCCTAAAGCTTTTATTGTGTCATCCCGTTTTCTTGGTCACAAACACAAAGCCGCCCAAGGTTTCAATCAAAGTCCCCATAAGCATCAGTAGGGGGCAGAAGAGATTCTCATCTCATTGCTCCCATCTCTCTCTCTCTCTCTGCAAAGGAGAAGTTGAGTAACTGGCAGCAGTCCACACTTTCAGACTTTCTCTCATTGCAATCAAAAGCGGGTGTCCATAAGCAGACAAAAGCTGAGCGCCCCAGATTAAAAGATGCCTATCTTGATTGGCCATCCATCAGTGGAACACCAAAATGGTCCGGAAAGATATCTTGTCACAAAATCTATAGCAGATTCTGGTTTATTCATGCAAAAATTCATGTTAAAATGGACAACTTTTGACAAAATGGCTTATTTTTTCTTTCAAAGCAATTCTTTTGGATTACACATTACTGTGGGTACTCTCTTAAACATATTATCTATAAACTGTGCCTGTTGCCTTCTCCTGCCTCATTTGGTGTGGTGCTCATGTCATGCAGCCTTTGCAGAAATCCTCTTGTCCCACACCACTCTAACCTTTTACACAAAAAACTGTTAATAGTGGCGTCAAGGGTCTGAAAACTGTAAATGTTTACAAGGCTAAGATATATTGCCAAGGGAGAGCTGACACAAGCAATCATCTGGACACACTGGCTGTATGTCAAAGTCTACCTCATTAGAACGGATTTCACAAAGAAAATGCTAATTGGTCTCACTCCCTAAATAAAGGCTTATTTTGTGTGTGTTTGTGAGTGTGTGTGTGAGAGACGAGAGCGGCCAGGCTTGTTTAATGAGATGGTGTCTCTAATGAAGGAACATAGTGTTGGAATCAGGCTTCTCTTCACCTTGGACTGGAGTGTTTCTTCAAGGAGTTCCTCTATCTCTCATTATCCTCCTGCCTCCTCGACAACTCTACCTCTGCACAGACAGGTCAACTTGCGGCACTGGAGATGTAAAGATAGCTTTTTCACTTTGCTTTGTAACATTTAATAGCATGCTTTGACAACTCTGAATATATTTAGATAACTTTCTGAGCAGAACTCCACAAGATCAAAACGCCATAGTGACAGACTAATTAAACGGGAGACATAAAAGGTTTCACCACCAACAATCAGCACCAGTCAAAGATGAGAACATAAGTATTAGGAGCTGCAGACCACTGAGCTGTCGACTTCTGCAAATAACTGCTATTGGGAAGCAGACACGACCGGGCGCTGTCCTGTGGTCACTGATCTGTTCACCATTTAAGAGCCAGACTTCCAGCAGTGCTTCCTGCCGTCAGATTCAAACGCTGTAGCTCCAGTGTCTAGACATCTTAAGACTATTTCTCTTCTCAACAGCAAGACGGTAGACTGTGTCAACTAGGTGGCAATCTCCTTCTACCAAGCTCTGAAAGGATTTGAAATTGATTTGAATGGTTAGAATTTCAGCTTCCAAGCCATACCTGATATTTTTAATTGATTTTTTGCACGTTCTTCACTTGTTTTAATCTGCGTGGCCATCTTTATGCTGTTGTTCATTATTATGTGATGTGTGGGAGAACAAAGCATTTTTTTGTTCATTGTTCATTTATCAACACTCTCAGCTTTACTGAAGTAAACATAACTATCATTAATAATTCAAGGTGCACTGCGATGATCTATTGTCATGGAGAAAAGCAGGTAGCAAAAGGTGAAAAAGTTACATAGTACATTTTTAAGATATTAACACTGATATTAGCACTGCCACAAATGCCTATACTTTAAATTTTACTATTAATATCAGAAACTATTAGTGCCACTAAAACTATTTTTTGTGTCTGATACCAGTGTCTTATACCTGCGAGTCCACTGCCAACTGCTACACCTGTATCCTGTACTCAAGTTCCTACAATAAAAATATGCATTTCATTCTGAAACTGGCTTCTATATATTTTTTCCACTATTTACAGAGTAGCAGTGTCAAGTTTCCCCCACCTCATCCTGAAGCCACAAACACTTGAATATCATCTGCTTTGTCCCCCTGGCACGTCCGCAGCTCCTTGCTGGCCTCAGGTAGCGGTGGTATTTGTAAAGAGTCTAATTGCCCAACTGTCTAGAAAGTGACCCTGGAGAATGTATCCAGCTAATGAGCTCCCCGGAAGACGGCCAGTAGTTAGCCGCGGCAACACCAGGCTCTGCTCCCTGATAAAGGTCACATACCACAAGAGAAAAATGCCACCGTGTGATGTGACGATCAAGGCGCGGAGGACTGTCCAGCATTTTCCTCACCATTAAACAGGCACAGAGGAGCACGGAGCCGCTCGGGTGGTGTTGCGCTGAAGTGGAGCTCAAGAGCTGTACACAGAGGCTATGACAGGGCTGGACAAGAGACTTATGAGTATAACCTTAGAACCAAGTATAGATTGTTACAGCCAATGTATTCTCATATTGAGAGGGTCCTGACAGCTCATTACAGAAGACATTTGAATGGTTCTGTCTGAACAGTGGCCTGAAAATGTATATAAAAACTTACCAGTGTAAAAAAAGATCAAACTTTTAGGCAGAATCTGCAGAGAAAGACTAGAAAATAAATACAATTGTTGGACTAGAGTAAACAATATAAGCAACCCTAGGATTCAAATGTTAGATGTGAGGGGAATTATCTTAATGCCTGATTTGACTAAGATCTCAAGATGTTTTGGAATCTCCACGAGTGAAAGTGAGGATGAAAACTGACAAGTCATGGACATTAAGCTTTTCAGGGCTCCCTAGTGGCTGATGGAGCTCCATGCATTTGCACATCCTGCTAATGCCTGGAAACAATGCTTCTGCCGTGTAAGAACAAACAGTCCCCTTCTGAGCCAGAGAGGAACCCATTAGGCCCATTAGTAGAACACAAGTAGTGCTTTGCATGCTCCGGCTTTCTTTTCATACTTTTTGTTATTCGGATACCTCGCTCAGCCTTTCCCCTCATTAAGCACTCACATGGGTAACTAAAGGCAGAAAAACAGACCTGTGCGAGCTCAAAAGCAGAGGCACCAGCGTCGCTCTGAAACTAATGGAACAAGTGGAAAACACTAATGAAGCTCTAACCCCACCATCTCAGCTCCTCTCTGTCGCACACAATATCGCAAACATACTTTTTGTTTTTCTACCTTTGCTTTTATAAACTGCTCATGGAGATCTCTGACACTGGGCCATTTTGTATGTGTCCCATTAAATTCTTTAAATACTATTAAAGTTGCTTTAAATAGTTCTCAACGTGTATAGTGAGAGGAAGGGGATTTTAAAACAATCTATTCTATTTTATATGTAATTTGTTCTCAGTTCATCTCAGTTTATCTGCGTATCATTGTCTTAAACATATATTTTGTTTCACGTAAATGTAATTTTCACAGAATTGCCTCTGGAGCTGTGAATCTGCATGATTTTGCGTGGGTAAACTTCTTAAATGCAAAACATAGGCAGCATTTATTGGTAGAACTGGACTTTTAATAGACTTGAAGACATGAAGCATTAACAAATATTAATTAAAGCTCTCAACCTAACCCCTTAATTAAGTGGTTACTAAGCCTGAATAATTCTTAATAAACTATTGTTCTACTGTTCATGATGAATTAAATCTTTGTTTTCTAGGCTAGTTAATTGTTGTTACTATAATTATAAGCTATACCCATTAATTATACAGTATGAAATAGGCTGACAGCATATTATAACCTTACCAGAATTATACTACAGCATGACTTTGATGTGTTCAGTTGTAGTATATGTTCACGGAGATCACAGGTTACAGTTTGTGACACAGAATGAGCACAGAATGAAAAGAGCTCAATGTTACTGTGACAACCATGCATCAGAAAACGTGTTGATTTGTGAGATCTATTTCCACAGACTGTTTAAATTAGTCTTTTAATTTGGTGAACTATATAATTTATTGTATTATCATCAAGAAATATTGTTTTTGTTTCTTCTGGGGACTTGAGTTAAAAACGTATAAAGTTTTATGTTGTATTAATCTTGATACATAAATCAAGCTAAAAACGTGTTGATATATTCCTTTGTAAAATAAATATATTTTGGAGATTGGATGGGCAGTCAAATCCGATTCCGGTCAGAGGAACAGTCTGCACAGCCAATGCCTATGAGTTGTGCTGAAATCAATAAATCCTGACAGATCAGGCAGTGGACAGGGAGCTGTGGGTGGATGTCACTGACCGCATGTTGAACACTTTACAAATGCAGGGAAAAGTTCACCGGAGGACACTTCTGTTTGTTAAATGTACCATAACAAAATGTGAGACTACTTCATTATTTTTAGGTGTGGATTATTTAAATCTGTGGTATTATTTAAATATTTATTATAAAATTAGCATTAGTGCAGACAGACAAATACGTGGCTTTGTGCCCACCAGTGAAGTTTTCCCGCTCTGCAACATATAAAGGTTGGAGGAAGGGGTTGGTCTCATCCTGTTTTCCAAGCTCAGCTCCTCTAGCAGAGACCTGGGAGCTTGCATTTTTTTGGACTGAGATGTCTGATGTTTTTTCTGCTGCAGCCACTCCTCCAGTTTGGGGGTCACATTGGAAGTGCTCTGATGACCGCGGGAACCACTGATGTCTTCACCTTCCTGGCCTTCTCCAGCTCTTCTTTGAGAACCTGGTATATCTCTAGTTTCTCATTTTCCTTTTTTCTGATGTTCCCATCACTTGGTACTGCAATGTCCACCACAATGGCTTTGCTCTGTTGTTTATCCACCACCACATTGTCCGGTTGGTTTGCCATCACCATTCTGTCTGTATCTGGAAGTCCCACAGGATCTTGGCTTGATAATTCTCCACTACCTTTGGAGGTGTTTCCCACCTTGACCTTTGGGTCTTCAGACCGTACTCTGCACAGATGTTTCTGTACACTATGCTCACCACTTGGTTATGCAGCTCCATGTAATCTTTCCCTGCCAGCATCTTACACCCTGCAGTTATGTGCTGGATTGTCTCAGAGGTGTCTTTGCACAGCACTACACCTTGGGTCTTGTCTGGTGTGGTAGATCTGGGCGGCTCTCACACTCACTAGTCCTCAGCCTCCTTCCTTACGGCTCGCGTACAGTCTTGGTACTGGATTTGGGATGGAAGCCTCCATGCATGGTCAGGAGCTTTTGTGTCTTAATGTCTGTGGTCTGTATCTCCTCCTTTGGCCAGCTTATCATTCCTGGTGGGTATCTGATTATTGTAGCACTTATCTTAGCTGTGAGGACTCCTGACATGGGCTTCCATGTTGTGGAGAGACAGGATATTGGCTAATAGTAGGATGGGACTGGACCCTTTGAGGGATCCTTCTGGATCAGGATCGTACACCCTTTGGTTAGCCATTAAGGGTGAGTCCCATCCATTAGCAGTTGGTTCATTTGTGCTGCCATGAGCTCATGGAGAACAGAGAGTTTCTTTAGCCAGTAAACATGGATGATGTCAGGGCCTAGTGCAGTCCAGTTTTCCATATCTGAGTACACTTTCACCGGTTATGTTGTGAACAATCGGTTTATTCGCTTGGCTTCATTATCTTGTCTGTACCTCTTTAGGCAGCTGGCCAAGGCTTGGAGCTTTTGTTTGGCAGTTTCCAGTGCTTCAGGTATGGGCATCTCGCTGTACCTCTTGGGTACATGTTTTTTCATTGCACCTGTCTGGACCTGACAGTTGACTCACTTCTCTTCGTGCTTTGATTTTGGCCTCTAACTGTCATTTTCCATGGTGAGTATTGGTTCCTCTTATCACCAAGCATCTCTAGGATCACTGCTGCTGAAGTGTATATCAGCTCATTGGGTTCTGTGATGGTTGAGGTAGGGATCGCTCTCAATGCTGCATTCACATCTTCTAAAAGACTTTCAGATGGTACTTCACTTAGTGTCTGTAACTGGTGTCAGGGTTGCCTTGTGTTCATTTGGGCAATGATCTTATCTTTCAGGTTAGTCGCTGCCTCGTTCAGCTTGATACTTATTGGGGCTTCTTACCTAATCTTGGGGAGTTGATGTTAACTCCCCTCTGACCTGGCATCCTGGCTTCTCCTTGCCGTAGCATTTGTGTTGTGAGAATATACCAGGCCCGGGATAGCCAGTCTAATAATTAATGGTAGCTTTAATACTTAACATTAATTTCTCTTCAAATAAGAACTGAACAAATATAAACTATGTTATACCAAATCCGACGATGAGGACAGTCAGTTAGTGAAGTTTGGTCCTGATGGACACAAATAATGACAAACATATTCAGAGCCATAAGCTATTTCATATTTCTTCTTCTACCTAAACTACATTCTGTCCATTACATTTTTTCTAGATGCAAATTCTTAAAAAATATTTCAACTTCTCACCATCTTAAGATACAGTTCAGAGAGTGATAGTTCATTGTCCAGGTCGTAATATCTAATTACATTCCATCTGCATTTATTGATTTCAATTATATGTAAATATGTAACAATATTATAGGATACTTGAGCTTTATTTTAATTTACTACAAAACAAACCCTGATCACTATCTGTATTCTTAGCCCTTCTCAACTATTAACTCAACAGTACATTGATTTACTGTATTCTGAGCTTGGTCCCCCATAAGGGAGCCAAGTCTTGGCCAGTGACTGTCTAAACAGATTTCTGTCTATGTGGCACACATACTCTTAGACACACAGATGTGTGGGCTGCCTCACCTGGCTCCCATGGGTGCTCCAGCGGTCAGAGAAGTGCTCCTCGACTCCCAACTCCAATTAAGAGAACAGACAGTCGGCAAGAAGGAGCCAGGCTATGGCCTCCTCGCAGATGCAGAAACACTCTATCAGAATATTAATGCTCACGGACATGTTTACGTGCCATCTATACAAAGCTCAAAGTTAGTAACGATAAAAAGGGGTTGGCGGGAGACAACAAATGCTCAATATTTTATTTATGCACATTTACTGATTGTGGTATGTAAAGCATCACATCATTTCACAACTTAAATAATGCGACAAGTTTTTAAGAAGTCCTTGTAATGAATCATGCACACCGCTCTAGGTGTTGTCATCAGGAGGTAATTCCCAGACAGACAGATCCTCCTCCTGTTGTGCAGCAGATGGCTCTAGCCGATACTGCCACTGTCTCACTGCCTCTGTGCTAATCAGACATTTAGAAAGTATAGTAACAGTGGCGACAGCATACTACTATTATGAATGCAAAAAAGTTTTCTCAACGGAAAACTGCTCCATCTTGTGATGTCATGTGGTGATACAGGAAGTGCTCCACTGTGGTTTTAAATTCCACACACCTTCACTAGAATCATTTGAAAATTTCAGCCCTGGAATTGCCAATCTCTACTAAACTAAAGGTAAAAGGAGCTGTTAACTTTCTCAAGCATGTGTGAATGAAATAAAACACAGCTGCAGGTATGTTTTTGAGGAGGTAACAACATTATAACATGACTTAAAGCTAACAAGAATCAATTTTTTTTTTAAGTATAAAGAAACAATTCAAATTCAGGTGTCCTTTCTTTAAAAAAATATGATGCTTAGGCCTGAAGTACACCTATATTTCTATTTCTGTTTCTCTTATATTGTTGTACTTACTATTAGAAATTGTAGCTAACATTTGCCATATCATAATTCTATTAAAAAGAAGCAGCCCAATGGAAAAACACACAAAAAAAAGTGTACAGCTTGCATATTTATAGACTCACCATGCCTCAATTCCAGTCATTTACTTTCTTTGTCAGTTATCCCTTGCAAACCTTACTCCAGTGTCACAGGGCTCACAAATGGATATTTTTCCCTCCAGGCTTTTCCGACCTGTGGCCAGGCAATACAAGAAGGGCCATTTATCTCCTTCCCAAATGCACCAAATAATCTGTGCTGTGTGTGTGCGTGCATGTGTGGACCTCTGTAAAGCAGGATCAAGCAAAAGTGAGATTGCAGCAAAGGCCATAGCCAGGAATAACAGTGCTAGTGTAAGGCTAATGTGCGGAGTGAGAAAGATTTCAATGTGGTTTGGCTACAATGAGCAGGGCCAGGACAAATGGTTCAATAGAGCTCGGCAAAGAAATGAGCAGAAGTTTGGGTAAATGGCAGAAGCAATGAGATATATCAGGATATAGTGAGAGGCAAAGAGGGCCTGTGAGATTATGTTAAGAGCAGGCCTGAGGATAGGGGCTGGGTGCGGTCAGCCTGCACGCTCCGGCACAGATACGGGAGATGGAGGAGACGTTCTTTCAGTTTTGTGGGATTGGCTGATGGAAGATTGGCTCGGCTCTTTTTATGGGGAATTGGCTGAAGGTCGTTTGGACATTTCTTGACCAAAACATGCAATTTACAAAACAAATTAAGTTGTTACTATGCAAATTTTTTATTTTCCTCAATCTTATCACTTTAAATGACTTTTGAAATAATGTTTTTCTTCCTCGAAAATTGAACTTAACTGTGCACAAATATGTTTTTTATAAATTACACATAGTTTTAGAATGAAGTCGTGTTTGACTTGTTTGTATTTTAACAAAAAACACACAAATGTCCTGCGGTGTTACTGAAACACTACTCTTCAAATAATTCTAAAATGAGTTATTTGTGACAGAGACTGTTCATAAGGTGTTGGAATAAAGGGAAGCGTGTTTACATGATTTAATAAAAGTACACTTATATCACTACTTTAAATCTAAAACAGATATAAGCAGTTTAATGCTGTGATCCAAAGGGTGTTCTGGGGTGTGACATGAAAAATCACACATTTAAAAAGACAATTACACAAAACCAGAAGGAGTTATGCTGACATGTGTGCACCAGGAAGAGCTCTGGGCTTAAGGGTTTAAGCTACAGGTCAAAATTAATAATTACCATTTTCCTTTTTTTGTAAAATCCAACTTTTCTGAAACACTTTGAACATGCGCTAGTTTGATGTCCTGCAGTGCGGCACTACGGGATATCACCGTATTTCGTGAAAAAATATAATTCTTATTGCTAAAATGATATGCTTTATGATGGGGCAATTACATAATTATTAAACCAGCACTATAGACATATTAGTAAGTCAAATTAGGATTTTCAACATGGCAAATTTGTAGTGCTTGTCCCTCGAGGTCACAACACAGGGCATGTTACAACGTCTAAAACGAAAAGAGTTACAGAAATGATTATGTTTATGTTTTTGAGAAGGCTTTCTTGTTGTAGAGCTGTTGTTTGTTTTTGAAAATCATTTTTGTATTTTGCTATAATGGCGCACCCAAATGTCAAACACCTATATTGTCTTTTAGAAGTTTGCTTTTTGAAAATATAAGAAAACTATGACTGAATTCCACCTCACAAATGCCTCCCCAAGATGTAATTTAGTCACGCTCCTCTTGCACCCATCCAAAGTGTAATCACAACAAATCAGGGCCGAGTCTATGTAAATGTCAGGCCATTAGTGAGCTCCAGTCGGCTGCTGTCTAATTGGAACATGGTAAATATAGCCTCTCGACATCGATCCCTCACATGCTGCTCTCACCTTCCTCTCCATTATTCTCTTTCTTCTGTCACTTATTTCACGTCTAATCATCATACGACTCTTTATTTGCAGTAGGCTTGATATACTGCTGTCTACTTTCTCATATACTATATTAAATGTTAATCAAACACACAGCATGGGGCTCTCTTATATAGTAACCTACAGTAATGTGTGCTACCAAGTGGGGGCAGGATTGTAAAAGCTTCAGTACAAGAAGTGGATAGACTGAAGAAATGTGTAAGCTACAGATGGCCACAAAGAAAGTCTAAGTAAATCTTAAAATCAGCCTGTTCTTCATATGCTTAAAAACACATGTTATGCTCTTATGCCTCTGCCTCAGGTCTGGAATACAAATACACATTAGTAATTGATGAGTGAGGTGGACCGCAGTAAATAATAACACAATCAGAAAAACAATCACTACTATTTTATTTTCAACATCATTTTAGACATAAATAATAGATTACATATGATAATAGACTGGAGGAACAAAAGCTACAGCTGCGTCAAATTTGTACAATTTTGTTTTAGAGATGCCCTGACACACAGTGCCACTGTAGTTCCTGCTGTGGATGAAATGCTTTAATGGAATTTGAGTTAACAGCTAAAACATTTAAGTGAAATTATGAGCATTTATCTGGGATGACAGTGGCTCTGATGGAGAGGTCGTGTAGGTAGACAGGATTTTTGGTAGTTCTAATCTGGCTTGTTCATGTAGCTTTTGTATCCTTGCATAGTGATTGGCAGTGGTCATAGGGACCAATGATGCAGACTGGCAGCCTTGCTTCTGTCAGAAGTGGCTTACTACAGGCAATGAATGAATATGAAAATGAATCATGATTACAGCGAGGTAATGCTTTGAAAGGGTTGCCAGGCTTGTACAGTACAATGCAAATGTACGGCTTTATTACTAGTAGTAGTAATTCTGCTGACCTCCTGAGGCGTACAGTAAAAGACCTCTCACCAGTGCCCTTCTAGTGCAGTCTATAGTGTTTATTGAAGCTGTTCTGGATACTGATAGCACTGGCTCCAACTCAATGAAACTAATATCTGTACCCCTCAGAAGACGTATTCAGCTGGAAATCACGAATGATTCATAAGTGTATTTACTATTATATGTATTTCAGGAATTATCCCAGTTGTCTTGTCACCGTTGTGATGTCAGCACATAATTTGTAGCCCAAAAAGAGTTTGAATAGAGCCAGGGCCAACATTAATGTGACAGTTTGGAAGATTTTGACAAAGACTGACAGCATCCGCAGACAGGTTTCAATTCTTCGCTCTTTTCTGAAAATCTATCCAGCTTTCAGTAGTTTAAAGGCTAAGATGGAGCATTAGAACACAAAAGACCCAAGCTAAAATCCCCTAAAAAACAAAAATGTGAAAGGATTAAGTGTATACCATGTTCTCAATGGGTATTTTATTCTAATACTTGTGTGAGTAGACACAGACTTAGGCCCCTCTCTTGTCTTTTTGTGACTGATTGATTTGATGAATAAAGCTGGACAGATCTCACATGCTCCATCCCCATAAGCCTTCAGTTTATTGGAAAATCTTTCAACATGGAGACATGTTTTTTCAAACCACATGAAGATATTTACTGTCTGATTTCTGCTTAAAATTGTATTTTCATTTCTGCATGTGAGAATGGCTTAGTATTCATAACTCAGAAACTACTTTATAGAGAAAGGTCATTAAGGAACCAGTTGTTTTTTTTTATTTTTGCAAAAGAAATGGTGTGTTTATGTTCTCCACAGCGGATAGTGTGTTTCATCGAGAGACCGTGCTTGCCTCTTTCTGTCTATGTGTCGGTTGCAATTACTCTCTCCTGGCTTCTATCTATTGGTTCATATATTGTATGCACAGCCAGGCCCACATCAAAGTGAACTGTGCCCGCAAGGACATATTTAAAAATCAATACAGTCTTGGATGTAGCTAAAAAATTTATCATCTGCTGGCGTCTCACTCGGGGCACCACACACCTATGCAGACACAGCCAGGCACGCACCAAAGCAATATCAGTAACACGGAGCGGACAAAAAGCCACGTTAGTCACTCATCTCAGCAGGAGCCATGACAACGCCTCAATAGCAGCTGTGTTAGTGGATGACTCCAGCTCATGTTTCATCACTTCCACTGTTCATTATAGCAGCTCATGTGAGAGTGCACATCAAAAATAACAACAAGTCCCTATATATGTGTTGGTTTTCTTTGACTTACTTTTATTTGTTCACATCATATCCTTAGATACAATAGTAACATCTGCCTCTTGTTAATACGGGTGTGGTTGTGACAAAGAGAAGAAAACATTACTATTGCGTTGTAAACTGGATCTATTTTACTGGATTACGGCAAGAGCCACTTTACACTCAATTGCCCATTTATTTAGAGTTGTACTGCGCCTGAACTGAGCATTGCCTGGCCTATTTGTTTGCTGGCACACACTGCTTTACAAGCCCAGAATGTGATATATTAGACAGTGGTATTTTATATTGCCTTTGTGATTGTTGAGGGCCTTTGGTTTGCTTCCATAAAGAAAAGATAACCTTCAATCAAAGCATTATGCCTTCTGGTTGGATAGGTTGGACTGATTGAAGGTTATCTTGAAGATTTCCTCAAAAAGGCAGAGATGACATTAAGGTTGGGGAATGGCAATAAAAATACAGGGCGTCCTTAAAGTCCTTTTACAATTTTTTTTTAATTTAATTACAAAGGCAATTGATAAGATATAATAATTGGATTTATTCTATTGTACTTAGTGGTTATAAAAGTATTTAATCACGTTGCATTTTTGTAGTTCAGGCATCCTGTTGAGTAAAGCGGCATCCTTTTGAATGAACTCTTGAATAAAGTAACGGCTACTCCTCCATAGAAGCCACAATGTGTATCATGGTTTACTGAGACAAAATCGGATACGCAGACTCAACCAAACTACAGAACAAAGTATGGAAGAAATCCTCCATCTTGTCTGTCAATCGGTGCATGACAAAGAAATTTATGGAGACAGGGACAGTGTTAGAAATAGAAGTGGGCAACCAAAGATCATCTGAGGAAAACATCCATCGTGTAGGAGAGATATATTTGAAATGAGGTAAAAAAAAAAAAAATGGACAGCCTGGAATTTATGGACACCCTGTACAATTGTGAGCTGATGATTACTGTGTGCTTCCTTTTTCATGATGTGATTCAGTGAGTGCAGCTCTACGCACACTTTTCCTGAATTTTAATAATCAGTCATAAATCAATTACTCAATCAATAAAACATGCAAATAAATATGCAAGGATCTACCCAAACTTGCTACTCATTTTTAGTATGAATCTGGCTTTACCCCAAATCTTTTCTTTTTTTCTCCATAGTCCAGATTTTCATGTAATATGGGCGTGCTTTTCCTCTATAAATGAAATGGATAGACCTAGAGTTTGCACAAGCCTCTTTCATTTTATTACCTGCCTGACCCTCGCCCTTTTAGACTTTTATGAAGTGACCACAGATTGCCCCTAAAATGCCACGGTGCGGGTGACTTTCTGTGTGCCGTATCCAGCCGCATTTTGAACAGTCAAGCCACTATCTACCCGCAAAATCTACTCCTAATATATGAGGATTCAGAATGTGTTGTGGTGCTGGAGAACTGAGCCACCAAAGCTTTTTCATTGGACTTCTAGAAGACTGGTGTAAATAATTCACAATCACAAGCTATTGAAATGATTCTTGATATTAGAACAATAAAAATCATCTTCTATCATATCCTTTTTTGATATGCAATTGATCAAGCTAGGGTTCTCTACTAGGCCATATTATGCTCTTTGCCTGGACCTAAACTTGAAACATTGGCTGCGTTCACGTGCACACCAAAATCTCATTATTATCTGATTTCTGGACATTTATGTAAGATTATTTAAATGATATGTAAACCACAATATCTCATGTGAGTAAACAGAGGGACTATGATACAGAATACACACGTCTTCAATACCTTACGAAGATGTGAGTCTGGTCACCGAGGAATCTCCCCGTTTTCAAATGGCTTTGATTGACAGGTGGATGAGCCAATCGGGGACACTTGTGTTTCTTCAATATCAGAAATAATAAGGGGGGAAAAAAATACAGATGAGCTCTTTCATGTCACTGAGAAAAAAACAAAACAAATCTGACAATTACATTTTACAGTTACAATGTCAAATGTAATTGTCACTGTTTGTTCCATTTAGTCGCTATGTTAATTGTCTTACTTTCGTCTGCTGTAGTGTGAAACAGGTGTGTTGTGTCTTTGAATGAAATCAGTTCAAGTCATTCAGAAAATGTTTGTGTGTAAAACTTTGTAAATATGATTTCTTACAAAACCAAAATGAAAAAACTTTGAGGAGAGAAAGTTTAGTCTGTCTTAATAGCCAATCTTTCACCAGTAATGACTTCAGTTGGATGGATCATTGTGGCCCTTTCTCTTCGGCGGTTTGCTTGGGTTAAATAGCGTTTTGGTAATCTGATGCTCACTGATAGCTGTTAATGAGTGTTAGCCTGAGACAGTTTATCTTCATTCGCAGTGGTTAGCAGGTATTTGAATGTGTCCTCTGTTAGCTTGACATTTTTATAAGGAGCTGGAGTAAGTAGTTATTTGGCATGAGTTCTTGCTAATGTGTACAGAACAGACAGAACAAGTGTCTTTGTGTTTGAGCATGAGAGAGCAGAGTGGAATGGTTCCATTTACACAGTAATGAAGTGGGGTCAAAAGGCATCTGTAGTGTTTGCCTTCCACCTAATTGTGCTCATGTCCCATTGAGCTCCATACTCTATTATTGTGCTGACACAGGCTTATCACTGTGAACACGATTACAAAGAGAGAGAGACACAAGTGTTTTGGGGCTCTGCTTAATGTACCGCTTTAACACCACACACATTCATATCCCAATGTCTGACTGTCGAGATTCAAACTCAAACTGTAATGTCACAGTCTAGTTGCAGCTTTGTTTCCAATTAAGGGAGATATTTAGGACATATTTCTTTATGTTCAATATTGATGACTCACTGATCCACACCACCAGGATCTACAACACAGACATTGGAATGTCACTTGGGCTTGAGAAGTGTAGCTGGATGGTGACAAAGATAAGGAAGATAGTCCACACAGAAGGGACCATGCATGTCGCGTTCCATCCTAAATCCAGCACCCTGACACTGTGCGCGAGCCGTAAGGAAGGAGGCCGAGGACTAGTGAGTGTGAGGTTCAATGTTCAGGGTGAAATATCCAAAATCCATAATTACATCAAGGACAAGGCTCCAACAGATGACAAGCTCAGCAAATGTCTCAGACAGTGGAGTGCAGAGGAAGAGGTGCTGGAGGAACCATCATGGGAGGATAAGCTCCTATATGGGATGTACCACTGGAACATAACTGAAGTGGCTGATATCAAGAAATCCTACCAATGGTTTGAGAAACTGGACTGAAGGACAGAACAGAGGCACTCATCCTGGCTGCACAGGAGCAGGCCTTGAGCACTAGAGCAATAGAGGCCCAGATCTACCACACCAGACAAGACCCAAGGTGAAAAGGCCCCTGAGACAATCTAGCACATAACTGCAGGGTGTAAGATGCTGGCATGGAAAACATACATGGAGCGGCATAACCAAGTGGCGAGCATAGTGTACAGAAACATTTGAGTACGGTCTGCAGACCCCAAGGTCAAGGTGGGAAACACCTCCAAAGGTAGTGGAGAATGATTGAGCCCAGATCCTGTGGGACTTTCAGATACAGACTGACAGAATGGTGATGGCGAACCAACCGGACATTGTGGTGGTGGATAAACAACAGAGCAAAGCTGTTGTGGTAGACATTGCAGTACCAAGTGATGGGAACATAAATAAAAAGGAACATGAGAAGCTAGAGAAATACCAGGGGCTCAAATAAGAGCTGTAGAAGGCTTGGAAGGTGAAGGTATCATTGGTGCCCATGGTCATCGGAATCCTTAAATCTAAGGAGAAAACATCACATATTCTTTTATATCAAAATATTATTAGTAATAATTTGTATAAATGTAGTTTTATATAAAAACTACATTTATATATTTATTTCTGCCCTCCCTGTCTCATACGTGCCTTATGTAACCGCACCCCTAATCACGTGACCCGAGTCCGCCAATCACAGCACGCAGAGCGTCTTTTCAATCTGTGTTGGCAGCTTCCTAATCAGAGTTGTGGAGGAAGCTACCGAGGCAGCTGTGAAAAGGTCAGTCCCAAACAATTTACAATATTTGCAGTTTTCTGTGTTTTTAAGCTTCAGCAAACTAAGTAGTTCCACTCTTAACATTGTAGAGCTAACCTCCGGTCCGTGGGAGTCCGTTGCCGCCATCATGCGATGTTAAACTGGGGAATTGGTGAGTTTGAATGAATGTAAAGTGCTGCTAGCATCCGATGCTAAGCTAATTAGCTTAGCATTAGCATGCTCAGGCTAACGTTGTTTTCTTGTTTGTGCTCATTGTAAAACACATTTAATGACTTTTTGGAGCATTTAGCACTTTATTGTGAAATGACTATTACATGTTTATGCCAGTAATTTAAGACCATTTATTGCTAAATGTTTATTTTGAATGTATTTATGTGAAAACCTGCAAGGTTAACACTGCAACTATGGGCTACAGCATACAGCCACAGCACCGTGTTCAAAGATTATTTATTTGCAATTAAGCAATTGTATTTGAATGATACATTATTTTGTGTACACAATGTAACTCAGCTAAGGTTAATTACTTTAGACATTTGATTTTTATTTAGTCCTGTTTATTCAAATACAGGCCAGGTGTTCTTGATTGGGATGGCGAGCTGAGACCACAACCTACAGCTTCATCACCCTACGGGTCTGGTAGGAGGCTGACACGGCCTGCCCCCCCACTCTTTCTATCTTTTGCTGACTTTAACTATAATCAAAGCCAATGAACAATACAAATGGATACTAAGCAAAGACATACTCTCAAATACTGAAGTCAGTAATAAGTGGATGCCACCTGTATGGATTACTTCCTTTTGTTGCAACCAACTCATCTCAACCAACTAGAACTTAAAGTGCACTTACCTATCACATCTTACCGGTTCAAATCTGCAGACTGTAAATATTCGGGGTTTTCATTATTGTTATTACTATTTTGTTTTGCTATTTTTGTTTCTGTAAATATTGTAATATAATTCACTTCAATATACAGTACCAGGACCCAACTTAATTCCTCCCTGCATTTCTTACTTACTACACCTGCTCCAGCAGTCGAATCTCAGTCAAACTCAGCCCAATTCACACAGTAACTTTTCTTTTTATTAATAATATAAGTTGGCACGCAAATACATGCTACATTTACATCCTTGATTAAATGCCATTTTTGGGTTTATAGTTAAAAGGTCGGAGATGGTGACAATTGCAGGGAGCTACATGCAGGATGTGGCTGGGGGATGTGGGGGAAGTTGATGTCTCCTGGATAATTTCTCTTTGGAGGGTCTAGAAATGCAAAGCAAACGGTTATTTCTGAAGTTGTGTACATTCTTAATCTAAATGTAAACATTGTAATATTTAATTACAGTATATAATTATACATAACTGTTCCATCCCAGTTTTTCTTGTTCCTGAATTTTTTTTCTATGGCCTTCTTCAATTCTGTATTTCTTTTAGACAGTTGTGCAGATAGATATTTTATTTGCTGCTGAGCAGCTTTTTAGTTGTCTGGTTAGTGTTATGACTGAAGTTGAATACCTGTGCAGATTAGCAACAAGTTCTTTTCTTGGGTATTCAGGGTCTTGAGCTTGGTACTAGAAAGACAAAAAATGTAACCATTTGGACTTTCATGTGCTAAAATACTTTTGTAGTGGAAGAGTATTTCTTTCATTACATTTGTGCTTTACTCTTCCTGCTGAATTTTAATACATTAATGGTGCTATTGGCAGTGGAAAGAAACATAACATGACAAGCCATAAGCAACTTGTTGGGTGTGACAATGAAGAAATATACTGGCAGGGTTTTAATGAACTGTAAAGGCATTAAAAAGGAAAGTGTTTACTTCAATGTGGAGACATTTGAATGATGGCAATATGTTTAGCTTTGAACACATATGGGTACAGTTGCTTTGAATTGGATACTTTGAATGTTTATTGTCTTGCCATGTAAGAAAAACTGACATTCATTGTTAAATGTCAAGGTATTATGCTGAATGAGGTCTTAAATATGTCTAATGTCTTAATCCCGTTTTGCAACATAACAGCAAAATTAGCAAATTATACTGAGAATAATTGGAATACACCGAGTGGAAGTATTGGATTTGTGTGTTTTGCTATACTATGCGTTGGTTTTAAATTGGCTACATGTTTTCCTTTATAACATAAGATTTACAATGTGTCGTGTTATACACAGTACTTGCAGACAAAAGTTGAAGTTGGCTTCTGTGGAAATGTCCCTCCTCAGAGTCCACAGCCGGTAGTTTGGATGGGGAAATGATCTTGTTTGCCATTCTGCAAAGGAACCCAATGTTACCACTGAATAGTGTTCACATAGAGGAGAAATTAAAAACGAAACCACAAACATTGATCATGTTAAGTTGTCTCCTTCACGTATGTCGATAAGGTCTGGACAGTGGACAACAAAACAAGTGATCCACACAAGAGGAAAAGATACTTGTATTTTTGGGTAGGTGGAGCTTCACAGTTGACAAGTTAATGTTAAATGCATGTCAGACTTGACGGCAGTCTCTGAATGTGTATTCTAAGGTGTCTGGCAGGTGAGGGAATATAAAAGAACTCGTAATAGTACTGTGCACAGCAGGCATATACATTGACATAACTATGGATTTATGTTTTTAAATGTAGTATGCAGTTGCTGTACTTCATTAATCTACTTTACCTTCAAAATATGACAAGACAATACTTGGACAGGAAGGAAACTAGAAAATACATACTGTTTTCCTGTAGCCGGAGCTTGACAGTTGAAAGGTGACTGTTTTTATTCTGCACTCTTCTGTTTAAATTTTGTGATTACTTATACTTTGATTTGTGTGATTTTAATGTCCTCATTCTGTAAAGCACTTTGAATTACTTTGTGTACGAACTGTGTAATACAAATAAACTACCTTGCCTTGCCCTGAATATAAATGGATGTTGGACTTGAGTGACGTCTGTGAATATGTATTGAAGGGCATGTGTCCCACGTGTGGGAATATGAAGGAATTGGAATACAGCAGGCATATACATTGAAATTTGCATGTATTTATATTTTTCAATGTTGTATGTACTTGGTGTTTTTTTTAGGTACAAAAAAGTGTGTTGTAGAGTACTTAAACTGAAGTAGATCAATTTCATGAACAAAGTGATGTGCTTTTGCGAATAATTGCTATGTGCTGTGATTGTATGTGCAGTATGTAAGTGGAAAGTTATTTGACTTTTTGAAGTGTTACTGTTTGCTTTTTATATGTAAATTGTCACTTTAATTACTATTTACTTAATGAAAGGTGACATTTTGCTTTGTATGTACCTTGTCCATTGACTGGTTTTGTGTTTTTCATTGAACAGGTTATGTTGTAAGTAAGTGCAATAGTCAACTTTTTTCTTTTTTTTTTTACTGTGCATGTCTGTATAGTTACGTGTACATGTGAATAAAGTCATGCAAGTATAGGGCAGGATATTTTGGTCACTGAAGAACAAGTGAAGCATTCCATTTTCTCTCAAAGTGGGCTAGTGTTTGTTGATGCTAATGAAGGTATGGAGATTTCGGTGCTTGTATAGTCGTTACAATCATTGTAATTTATAGGGTATTTGGTATGTAGTATGTTTTAAGAATTTAAAGCACACATTACAGTGAAAAACATGCTCTTGTTACCTTTGTTCAGAAGCAATACATATATTTGTAATGAGTGGACATCAGACATAGATGTCTTTGTTACTGAATAGAATTGACATATCTGCTTCAAAGCTTATGACTTAAGCCCATATTGTGTATATTTGAAAAAGCATTTTTAGCCACATGTAGAAGGCTCCTACATGTCATGTATGAGCCTCATTGTTATTTGATTGGATGATGTGCTTGTCATTTAAAAATTTAGTGTTTTTCATGTATATATTCTTAATGCACATTCTTATCTTCACATTCGATTGGCTTTGTGACAAATGACAATCTGATGATTTCTATATGCACTGCATTTGGTTGATGTATAATAAACACATATTTGTTCACCGAAGTAACTTCCTAGTTTGAACTGTTCAAACGATGGCAATAAAAGTCTAATGATTTTCACCAGCCACTGACAAACTTTTTTCACAAAACAATGTTGGACCATGTTTCAAAAAGTTATCAATTATGTAACGTTAAACAACTTATTAAACATTTTAAAATAAATCTCGGTTGCTTTTTGTGACTCTTCACTGGTCTCATGCAAGACTTGCTTACCCAAAGCTGCCTTTAGCTCAGGGCTGGTTCTGCCCATAGTGCGCGTCTCCGTGGGGAGTTGGCGCGGAGTTTGAGGTGTAGTGTCTCTCCACTACGATACGTCGTAGTGTAGTGGAGAGATTTTATTTTATTTTTTTTCCTGCCATGTTTTCGGGGTAAGACTGTATTCAGCTTCATCTTACCTGCGCTCGCGACCGGAGAGCTTGTTTTGTCACGTGCACAAGACTGACCTTTGAACTGAGTAGGTCAGCGTTTACCTTAACTTATCTAAACTTCACGTATTAACATATTTTTTAAGAGATCATTTTTAAAGCTATATAAATGCAAGAGTGATTTAAAAAAACAAACAATAGAATAAAATTTAAGTTTAGATTGAGCTCACTAGTGAGTCATGCTATTTTTACAACCGGCCTGCGGGCGACTCATATAGTCCTTGGGGGCACTGTGTTGGTGACCCCTGATATAGAGAATAATAGGGTGTACAACAGTGTTTTCACAGGACAGCCAAGTAATGCTGTACATGTGAATAAATGTTACAACCACTGATCCCTCTAAACTGCGCAATTGCGCACTGCTGACACGGTCTCCGCGCACAAAAAAATCGAACCGGAGTTGAAAATAAAATAAACACAATTCATTCTGCGCTATTTTTCAGTGTGAGTCAGTGAGTGTGACCGGGGACGAGCTGCTCCAGCCAATTATGTGATTCACATACGTATTTGCGCAGCTCAACGTCATTGACAGGCTCCTCATGCGCCGCTATCAGAGTTTTAGCGGATGTGGCCGAAGTGAAGACTCGCTAATGATTGTAAGTGTTTAACCCCTTACCGTTCCGACGGCCCGCCATCGGGCAAAGATCCGCGCGTAAAATTACGCACACGTAATTGCGTAATTTTACGCACTGTTTTGCAGCAGTTTTGCGTTTTAAACATGACGAAACGGACAAAACAAAGGACGTACGCGACCGAGGACACTGGATGTTCAAGTTAAACTAGAGGCATTTCGGACCCGGAGCGGTTCGTGGAACCGAGTGAAGATCTCATGATGGACTGAAGAGCAGATGACCTTATGATTTGATGGACTGGATTCTGTTCCTGATCGGTAAGCGTGGTTTATTCTGCTATTGACTTAATTGTGGGTCAAATGTGTATTGTGTAATCATTAGTATTGCCAATCTGCGCCCCCCGACCACCACCAATCATCACGCACACACCACTTGGGCAAAGTGTCTTGCCTAAGGACACAATGACAGATGTTGGTCCGAGCGGGACTCGATCCTCCAACCTCTGTCACAGAATGACTGTCACATGTACAGTGTGTTTTTAGTTTCCAGTATTTACATTTTGAAGTGTGTGTTTGTTCACTGTTTGCAGTGTGTGGTTTGTAAATATTTATTTTGACGATATTTTATATACAAATACACTTTATATATTGTGTTTTGATATGATATGTAAATGTACAGTAATGGAACAGCTGGTTGTGCAGATACAGATTCCTCTCAGTGTGTATTGGTCATTGACTGTCACTAGTTTGAGTTGTAAACATCAAATGATCGTGTCATATACTGAAAGAGTTAACAGACTGTCTCCCAGACCATAGTAAGACAATCTCACTCAGTGCACAGCAAAAGCTTCACACAATGGCTTATACGTCAGAGCTTTATGATAAAAATGTTGTGTTTTCAACATTGGAGTTTACAGTTGGCTTGGTTTGGTTGGAAGCTCATGTTTTGCCATAGTTAAAATGAAATATTTATACTTCCAATAGCATTAACATACTACACAGGTCATGAGCAAGATTTTTGTCATTTTCATTGTATAAGTGGGCTAAAGCACTTAAGTCTTATAACAAATGTAAATGCAGCAATTTGATTCTTTTAATAAATGAAATGAAATTTTTTTGCCGAGCCGGTCGATCCTATACCTATATGTGGGACTTTTCGTCGATGTTCAGGGGGTGAAAACTGTTTTGGTGGAAAAATAATACTAAGAAGAAACCCAGCAAGAACAATGCCCCTCGCCGTCACTTTGAGTGGCAAGGGCCAATAATCATATTGCCAAAGTTTACTTTCTTTGATTTAGGCTTCCTGAATGAGGAATTGTTGAACAGTGGAAATGGTGTCTCTCTGGATGATGCAGGGTCAGTGTGCTCAGAGAGAGCAGGAGAGCCCATTTCCAATGATAATAAAAATCTCTGGCCTTGGTGAGCTCTGGGCAGTCCGGTCTGAGCAGCTGAAGGAGTCTTCCTTGGAGCTTATTGCTATTCATGCTTTCTGCTGCTGACTGGCCCTTAATTATTCAGCTGCATAAATTACCTCTAAAGCACAGAGTGGAGTCATGGCGTGCCAGGAGGGAGCAGGCCTGTCAGCTTCAAAGGGCCCGAACCTGCAGAGCTCCTGTGGGCTCCACTTCACTTAACACCAGTCACCAGGTATATGTGTCTAGGCTTTCATAAACCCCACTTAAATGTCATGGGGTAGCTGGTTTCCCCACACGAGGCTCCAAACTAAATGGGACTCTATTCTATCAGTGGCTTTAGTGACCTTGATTGGAATTAAGTGAATGGAGGTGAAGAGAGAGGCCATCCTCACGACAGAAGCCTAATAAATGTCTTCATCTAAAAATAAAGATGGGACTTTGAAGGAGTACATTTTGGCATCTACATTACATATATTTGCATGGATCAGGCAAAATGTTACGACCAGCTTCCTCTTGTAGGTTGCTGTTGAATTTTAAGCCCCCATCCATCTCTCCCCTTTCCATACACCAACTAAATGCCCCCGAAAGGTGCAGTATTATGAATAAAAATGTGATCAATAGCCATTTAGTCCCTTGTATATATTTGCCTCCAACAAATCTATGAGAAGAAAAACTAATCTGTTTTGCTGTCTCAGATATACCTTAACTCCAGAGTGTGTGTCCTTGGGCTTCCAAATGTTGCGGCAATATTCTTAACCATTGACATTCACTAGTGTTCACCAGTAAAACATTATGTTTTTTAGTATGTACAGCTCTGCCTGGGTTTACAAAGAGACTGTAGGAAGTGGATGACCCAGGACTCTCCCATAGTGATTTCTGTCAAGGTTCTGTCGAGGAGTGCGCTTAACCCCCGCTGGCTCTAGTGCAGCAGTCAGGAGCATAAAAAACACTCTGATATAATGTGGTTACAGTGGTTATCTCCCATGTGTGAATTTATGTAACACATCTAATGAATTTGAAGTAGGTGGCTGGACAAAAAGGTCAGAATAAGTTCCCAGGAAAGAGATAGTGTAACATTCAGATGGGGCAGGTGGATAGTGTGCATCCAAACGCAGTTCAGAAAAAATAACACAATCAGAGTGAAGCTATTACAAAAATATGGGTTTGCTGATAAGAACACAGTGTAACTTTTCTGGAGGGTCTGTTATCTGCTTGTCTATGTGGAGATGCTATTGGTTTGTCTGAATGTTCCACAATAAAAAACAAAACAAAAACAGAGGGATGTTTTTATTGCTCAAAAATACCTAACAGTTGGGTCAAGTTTCCACAGATCTGACCTGTAATTTGGGCTGCTGGCATCACCTGTCTCCGCTGAGATACTTTAATACCGTAGTGTGAAATATTTCAGTCAAAGCAATAACATCTCCATGGAGGCAAACGTGGCAGACCCTCCTCTGGAAAAGTTACATATAACATAGAAAAGCATGTATATTTCTTTATGTGAAAATTTACCTAAACAAAAACCTAGGACTTTTTATGCTGATGCAAAATTTGAAAGTCAATAATTTGGACGGTGTGAATGTTATCAGAGAGCTCAAACTGGTGTTGTATTTTAATGTCTCATCCTCTTTCGGCAAAGCTGTTTTGCCTCCGGGGCCGATGGTGTCTGTCTGGTTCCAGTCTTTTCTGTTTGACACTGTAAGCTGAGCATGTCTCACTAATGTCATATAAATGCCACTGTAGACCCATGCTTGGGCTGTAATTGCTGCTCTAACTTGCCACATGCCAGGGGAGAAGGCAGTGACAAGTAAATTACACCCTATAATGCTATGCTAAGCTGGATCACCATGTGCTTCATTTTTTTTGTTTTGGTTTTTTGGTTTGTTTTTAGTCTGAACTCAAACATTATGGAAAATGTATACAGTTCTATTTAAAGGCAATAGATGAATGTGTTCATGTTTGTGTCTTCTAATCAAACACAGAAGAGACAAAAGAGACAATGGAGATTTTTTTAACTTGCAACTGCTCTCAAAGTGCTCACTTTATCATTGTTAACAAGAATAGATTCTCAATTAATATATATTTAAACACTGCTGACTTCTTGTAACTGGATTAGGTTAAAACCTTACTGCTTTTTAAAAATGTATTTATTTTTTTATTTAAAAGGGACAGAACAGAGGGCATTGATACATTTACAATAGCAAGCGATATCCATACGCCATCTAGCTAAGGGTTAATTTGCAGACCTGGGGCCACATTTATAAAGGATTGTGTAAACTCTTGATTTATAAAACCCTTCATGTGCGCTCCATCATGCAATCTGTGCTTTATAAATCTCCCCTGTAGCTGGAATCAGCACATGTGAACCCACGTCACATCAGGCCCTCTCCACATCTGAAAATCACCTTAAAAGGACCATACAAAGTGACTCATGAATGAGATCTGTCTAAACATGAGCCGATAATCAGTAGGTTTATCGTGGGGACAGAGAGGGGAGGGGCAGACGCTCCATGCAGCACCACACAGTCACATCAACGGCTTTATCACAAATAAATGAAAAATTGTGTTGGGTGCACATCATATTTACGCAGTGCGTCTTTGCAGATAAGACTACAGCCTCCTTGTTTTCTCGTTGTGTTGCAGACCTGTATACTGCTATTTTCTGTATAGACTGTGTACAGGAGTCTATGGTCACAGTGCAGACCGAGGGAGATCCAGAGCTTCAAATGCATAATATTGTTGAGAATAATGAGTGGAATGAACATCCCCTCTTCGTGTTTTGGCCAACATTTGCCTAAATCTAAATGTAATTGTTTTATACAAGCCTATTTTCTGATGATTTCCTGATCACACATTTCTTCAAACTCTCTTCACGTCTCTTCCTCTTCATGGGTGTCGTCTTTTCCCCATGCTGCACTTAGTAGGAACACTTTGCAGGTACAAAGACCACCTGTACAATGTGTTGTGCGTAAGCAAGGTTTATGAATGTGGTCCCTGGTCTCTCACATAAAACAGACAAAGGCTACAGAGAGCCCACAAGAGAATCCTGAGAAACTATCCTGCAATCCTGAGAAATGATCATGTGATCCCGAGAAATTATCACACGATCTTGAGAAAATATGTGATGGCGTGACCCAGTGCAAGTGTCTTGTGACCTTGTGAATCTTTCTTACATTGAATGAATGAAGAGGTAGACAGTGGAGGAGAGAGCATCATAACCACATCTCTGCCATGTTCCATGCAGTAGAGGCAGTGGTTCTCTGGGCATGTAATTCAATAGATTCAATGCCTGCTTTCCTTGTTCTATCTGCAGACTGTGTTTCTGCCCCAGTACTGGCTCTAGTGCTGAGTGCGGGCTCGTCGGCTGTTTGTCCAGAGGAGGAGCGCGCTGTGCATAAAGCGCTGTGCTCATAGCTCTGTGTGCTCCATTGCCTGACCTCTCCATGTGTGCTCACGATGCTGTGATGTAAGCGCAGCGGAAGTGCCAGGTTAATGAGGGAGAAACTGCCTACTGACCCGCCAGTACCAGGACAGTTTTCATTCATTCACAACAAAAAATTTTCACAGGATCGTGAGATACTTTTCACAGGATCACGAGATACTTTCACAAGATCACATGATAATTTCTTGGGATTGCGGGACAGTTTCTCGGGATTCTCTTTATTAAATTCCTCACCCAGCTCCCTTCCATAAAAGGCAGACAGTGGCATATAGATATTACAACATGAACCACTATGACTACTCTAAAAACGGTAGTTTTCACAAGCTTAGTTTAGTTTTTAGCCACTGCTTCACTTTGCCAATTAAATTAGTTCAGATCTGTGAAAGTTTTCAGTTCAGTAGGTATGGTGTTCCAGATCCTGTGGGCCTTTTACAGTGACCATGCTCTGAACAATAGTCTTGGATTTGGTTGGTCTACAGTCACCGTTTGAAGCACCTCTAGTGGTGATATCATGGGAATTACACTTCTGTATCATGCCTCTTAATTCGCAAGATTATTTAAAATTAGCATTGTAAATTTTTGAATGAACGGGTCTCCACTTGCTTATCTCCATGGAAATATTCTTTTGAACAGAATGTTTCCCAGTATGGCAAAACATGTGTATCATCATGGAGAAAATTTGTCAGTATGGTTTTGACTTAAAATTTCCTTTGAACCATGCAGGTGACATGCCACCACCAGAAAGTTTTACTCCTTTTAAGAATGTTTTTCCTTTTACATTAATGCATAAAATAAGTCTGAAAGAGAAACCAGATATTATGGATGACGAGGAAGACAAGGCCAGGGTGAAACTCAGTGTGGTGGTGGCCAATGTAAGTTTTCTCAGGTTCACCACAGCCAGAAAGACGGATTACTCAACTGCAGAGGTGTTTATTTACAAGGTAGTAAAAATGATGGAGCAGAATGACTTGAGGGTGGCCAAGGCCGACATAACAAAGAAAACAGATCTAACTTAGTAAGGTGAAAAATATTACTGAAGAAACAAAGGGAAAGTAATGACAGCAAGCACACATTAAATAACCACCAAAAGCTGAAAAGGAACTAGGTAGTCGCGCACACAGCCCTGGAAACGTCGTGACCTAAAGCATGTAAAAACTTTCTTACACACAATAGAACAGTAGAAGTATTCAATCATACAGACAAATTAAGCGGACAAAAAAGTTCCATGTTTTACTTGGCTTATTTGAGATAAGAAAGAAGGTAAGAAGGTCAAGTAAAAATTGTCTCTCCTGGACTTTCAGTGTAATCCATAAATAACAAATACATGAGCAAAACAGCAAGTTATCATCCTTTTTCAAAAGTGAAGATCAAGAACAAGCCAAGCTATCTCTAAGATGTAACAAAGGAAATCTATCTGTGTCCAATCTAACTAAAATGCATAGCGTACTGTATATGCCTCTTCTTATTTGAGTCGTTCTAGCTCTTAATAAACATTGCAATTGAGTTGTTTTAAAAGCATGAGACAGCAGCACCATCACTCTCTATAAAGTACATTACAGACAACGATTGTAGCGCTCCTCCCTTTGGTGTCATATTCATAGTAAAAGACCCGGCACATTTCACGGGCCTGATTACAATGTTTATTACACGCCAGCTCCACAAAAGAGGGAAATTCAGCGAGCACGGGCTTGGTGACAGCGGGCTAATCTGGCATCCATACAAGGCTTGGGGGCAGGGTTTGGTAATGTGATTTAGATGAGTTTCCCACGCGGCCGTGTCAGGTCTGTCTCCCCTCAGTGCCTCAGCGACAGTCCCTCATTACACACTGGGCCACCGTCAGCCACAGCGCCAACCAGTGTGCCACTTTCTGACATGCCGCACGCCATTTGTCCTCCACCGGATGGAACAATGCATTTACAGGATGAGAAATAGTCATACTCGGAATACTGCACATGTTAGGAATTACGAGTGTAACGAGATACATGTTCAACTATTGTATGCTTTTTGACATGAAGTGGTTATGTACTTACAAAATGTAGCATGGTCTTATGGTTGATTATGTCACATCATTTGAATTAAAACTAAAAAATGTTAAAAGTCCAGTACTTGTTTAGTTGGCGTCATGTTGCCATCATCCACATAGTAACAGTAAAGATGAAAGTATTGCATTGCATTGTTGTGGTCTTACTAATTGTCTTCCGCTGTCAGTTGTAAACGATCCATTAATTCATAAAAAAATACAATTTTCCACGTTGGCTTACAGGCATTCCAGAGAAATATTTGGAGGGAATTGACTTTGAGAAGTGGGGCCAAGGACAAATTTCTTCATTTGTGGCCCCTCTGGTGTGATTTCTCTAGTCTCTATCAGACAGCTTGGTTATCTTCACCAACCAATTATTTGATTAGAGGAGGAAAAGGTTTAAGTCATTTAGGCCACTCTGTAATAAGGAGAGGACACTATTGAACTGCAGCGGAATCCGGCAATTACCAAAGGGCTAAGCTTTTGTATGAGAGGATATTTTCTAAGGAGCTTTAGACTCATTTCACACACACATACACTCACACAAATACTAGAGTTCACAAGTCTATTTAGCCTTGTGAAATATATTATAGTGATTTGAATTCATTGTGTGTGTATATTCTTTGAACATGTCTAAAGGCCTGACAATAAAAAGATACCATCACAGCAGTGGAGGATGTGATGCAACACTTAAGAAAGGCATTCACATGTGGTATCGATCCCCAGCTCAGACCAGTTAGCTCCCCTCAGCTGGATGGATGCAGACAAGTGCAGTTCAAAGAGTTTACAGTGCCATCGTAAAAATACATGTGCTGTCTGTCTGTGATGGCCTGTGACATTAAATGTGCACTATGTAACTTCTCTGATAGGGGTTCTGCCACTTGCTTGTCTTTATGGAGGTGTTACTGTTGTACCTGAGATGTTCCACAGCATAACTTTAAACAGATCTATCTTGCATTTATTGTATTGCTCAAAAATAACTTGGAAAAACATGCATTCTTACCATTTCCTTTCCATAGTTCTGACTTGCAACTTGGTGAGATGGAGATACATTGATCGCAATACTATGAAACGTTCCAAGCAATAACATCTTTATGGAAACAAGGAGGTTGCGAACCCTCCACTAGAAAGGCTGCATACTTATGATCGAATGTATTTCCCTGTGGTTTATATTTGCTGTGTTGCATCAGTGTTCCTGTATCTGTGAGAGTAGACTAATTATCTGATCACACAAATACAAGCGTCTAGGTCTATTAATTCAACTAATGGCTTAATGAGAATAAGTAATGCGTGGTTTCATTTATTACTGTTAGGCACCTCAATGGAAAATACATGAAACCTAATAAGAGTGAAAGGAAAACGGCAATCTGTGAAATGACTTGATAAAACACTCCAGTGGTTTATAATTAAATAACAGAAATCTTCAACTAAGCCAGATTTTTTTGCTAATGTGGTTTCATAGATTGCACTTGCACTAGAATTCAGAAACAAACAAGCAAACAAAGACACAAAAAAGCGCACAATTCTATATAGAAACACAGGATTTATTGAAGATAATGGTTGTGCCACTAAAATCTGTATACTGCAGGGTTCTGGTGTGAGGAAACACTCCAAAGTTCTTGTTGTTTAGTTTCTGAAGAAAGGTCCACTGTGGGCCACAACCCACTTAAAAAACAAGCACAAAACAAGCACAAAACAAAAGCAGTCTCAATTCAGCCGAGCCAGTCTCCTAACTGATTGTAACTGATGAATGGAACCCTCACATCCACTTGTTGGCATTGCAAGCGTCATATACAAAAACAGTTACATTAACAACACCACGAGAGACATGGTCGGATGACTTCTCCAGATCCACAAAACACATATGGACTTGTTGGGCAAACCAGATGGAGAGCCTAGAGCTGGCCCAGTGTTCCATGACCAGGACGAAAACCAAACTGCTCATCCTGAATCCGAGGTTTGATTATCGGTCGGATTCTCCTCTCCAGTACTCTGAAGTAGAACTTACCGGGAAGGCTGAGGAGTGTGATTCCCCTGTAATTGGAACACACCCTCCGGTCCCACTTCTTATACCGAGAGACCACCACCCCGGTCTGCCAGTCCAGCGGTACTGTCCCCCGACCGAGACGCGATGTTGTAGAGACATGTCAGCCAAGGCAGCCCCACAACATCCAGAGACTTAAGGTACTCGGGACGGGTCTCATCCACCCCCGGAGTGTCTATATACTCAGAAAATGACCTCAGCCTAGCTCAGACTGTATAGCAGGTTGCATGTGGGCATAGGTTAAGATAAAACAAACTTTCAGTGTCATTTGCAAGTGCCTGAGCTGTTCACCAGGGTAATATTGGCGGCTGCACAGGTCTGAGTGAAGCACACTGGAGGTGGAGCATGACTCAAACCTTCTCTTCAACACCAACTAAAGCTTCCCAATTGGCCTTTGCATCATACCTCTGGGTTTTAGTGGCACAAGGAGGGACCATTTCAATGTGTGGAGTGTTAGTTACATCCCTGGCTGGGCCACATTATGTGTCCTTGATGTGTTCTTGCACTGTGCCATGTGATGGGCTCAGACCAGCTTCTACTGTGAATTGTTTTGCCATGTCTCTCACGCGCTCTCTGTGACGCGCTGTACTGACTTAGCACATAGGAAACATCTTCAACTTGGTAGCTCAGCAGAATCAAGGTTAGTTTAACTGAAACTTTAACAAGAAGGTTTGGCTCTTCACTTCTGACACCAATGTAGCGTTCCGGTGTGAGAAAACGCGTGAAAGTTCTTGTTTATTTTCTAAACACTAGGCTTATGTAGGCTGCAACCCACGCCAAAAACAAGCACAAAACAACCGCAGTCTCAATTCAGCCTGACCGACTGTAACTGAAGAATGGAACGCTCACATCCACTTGTCGGCACAGCAAGGAAGTGTCACATAAAAAAACACAAAAAACACAAAATATCAGATGATTACAATACACTCACTTCATGGGGACCAGTTTGGCTGATTGAGAATAAAATCAAGTCCCATTAAGTAAATATTTGTTATTAGATCAACAACATGATTTAAAGTTCAGATATGGTTAGGGTTTAGCTTAAGGTTAGGCAATTATGATTAAGATTCAGATCAGTCTCCAAGAAATGAATGTAAGCCAGTACAATCTCCTCAAGAAGGATAGAAACCCAACATGTGCATATGTGTGTGTGTTCTGCCAGCACTTTCATATAACATAAAAATGATGTCACCAATCTGGGATGAATCAAATAAAGAAACAGTTCACATCAGCTTCTCGCACAAACTTTTGGTGCTTAACACAGGAGTGCTAAAAGTTTTGAAACTCCACTTAAGTGTTTCTGTATTCAGAGCTAATGTGTTGTTCATAAAGGAGGTCCTGTGGGAATGGCTTCTCGAACAAAGTTAGGCTCTGCGAGGCTTCTCCGAGTGGCTTTCATGTCAGGCATTGAGGAAACAATGACAAAATGCCGACAGCTCAACGCACAAATGCATGGACAAGTCTGAGGCATCACACTCACACTATTACCTTTGGGACGGGAGCGAGCTAATTAATCATCTCCTATAACAATACGCACCGCAGCGCACCCTGGCACTGTGCACATACTCGGGGAAAATGGATCAGGCTGCTGCTATCACAATCCTCTCAGGTCACTGTCTGTCTATCTGTCTGTCTGTCTTTTGTGTGTTGGCAAAGATCTCCCTGGAATAAGGCCTGGAGCACACACTGTAAAGTCTTCATTTTACGATCAATGTGACTCAATCCATTTGGTAATCAAGGTATCAAACAAAGAAATACTTTTTAAAGAGGAATTTAAACAGTAGGTATTCAGTAGCAAACATACATAGTCATTATTTTACATTTTGTTCATTGTAAACTGCAATATACAGCTTGATAATAAAAGCAGATCCAGTGACTTCATGTTTAAAACTGCAAAATTGTCCCTCATCTTCATAGTGGCATTTCACTTAAGCAGTGGATTTTCATTTACATTGCTACGTGACATTTTAAAACCCTCTATGTATGACCCAGAGTCAAGTTTTTTGAAGACAGTACAGATCGGGGGTAGATGAAAGCAAATATTTTCTAAACTCTCTAGCTTCAAATGCAAGACATTACAGGATTACTGAACACACATGAATCAATCTAATTACAGCTCTGAGTAAGGTAATGACAAGAGAACAAGGTAATAATAATAAAAGCTCATACAATTTTATTTAACACAGCATGTCCCATTTAACTTAACAATAATAAATGGCACAGGCTTCATAAAGTGGGCATTTTTCATCATCCATCCATCATGTGACACTTCTAAAAAGATCAGAAATGGACTGACTACTATGGTTCAAAAAGAGTACAAACTTGAGATACTAAACAATTCTTAATACAAAGTAGCCAGGCCTTTGTGGTGTAAACATATTAAGTACCACTGTCACCATCAAGCTGCTATAATTACCCAGATATTGTAGCTTCATTATTCTCAGCCTCCTGTAAGCAGCAGCTCTATCAAAGTGTCGTTCAGAGGAGAGGGGTTACTGAGGACAGAGGCTCTGTGTTTGTTTTGAAAGCAAGGGTGTAGAAAATACAACACTAATGATTTATTAATTTGATTTACTTATGTGGCAAGTTGAGGTATATGACACTTTTCCTTGCGGGCACGCCTATATAAGAGCCATATTCACTTGTGTCTGTCCCCTTACCTGTCCACACAGCCCCTGACATCACACGCCATCAAGGCACTGGGCCATGGCCACGAGATGCTGGATCACTGGGAGCTCACCGCATTTAGGCACACTGAGGGTACTGTAGGTGTCAAGCGCGGTGGCCAAGTGTCACGCAAGCTGTTGGGGAGAGTGTGGGTGAGTTTAGAGACCGATTGTCAAGGGATCATTTAACCGTGTTAAGCGACTCTAATGGGTGGTGGTTGTCCATAGTGAATCAGCAATGTGAAAAGCATGAACTGTGCTCTACTTATGAGGCGAACCGTGTGGGTGATGCCCTGTCAAATAACTTCTCAGTTGTTGTCTATATTTATTTTTCAGAGAATTAGAAAATATGCTATTTAAATAAATGAATTGCTAAATTTACTCTGTCTCTGTATTTCTGTACCTCTCTGTTTTTGCCTTTTCTGTATATTTTCTTAATCCAGTCATCATAGACAGGTGGGATTGCTGGTTAAAAAAATGGAAACGTATAACTATTATCAGTTTAATTGGTAATTTGCCTTCGCATAGCGCCCTCCTTTGGTCACACGTAGATACATTTAACATGAAAATGACTTGCTTATGCAAAAAACATTATATGGCATTTTGACACTGACTCATTTCAGTGTCTACCTTCAGTAACATATCATTTTTACATTGTCCCCCAAAGTCTGACACGTACTGTACATAAGAGCACAAAAATACGCAGCAGCGGATATTCCATTTTCTCCCTGACATAGTGTTGTCACATATTCTGTTTTGTTACATTTCATTGCGGTGTGTTGAGAGGTTTTACATAGGATTTGGGGCATACTGTCAGCTTGCCTTGGTTACTGTCAATCTTCTCAAAGCAGAAAATCTGTCTCCTCTAGAAATTAATCCAATGGTATGATGCATCTTTTCACCCAGTAGCCTATCGTGTTTAGTCTGACTTATTTTAGGCTTACATTTATAGCACAGTGGTGAAGTGAACACATCCTATTCTCATAGTTTTTGTTATATTTCTGCAAACTGCTCACACTATTCCTAAACATGACTGTTACTGTGACTTAATTAAAACAAGGGATTGCAGCTGTGTTTGCAGCTTGAATAAACGTCAGATTAAACATAAACATCTCACATGTTTTAAATATGCAGTGTTAAGTGACATGTCTTTGCAGCTTCACTAGAGCCTCACTGATGTAAATGAACACATCCACTGGGCAATAAAATCACTGCAACCTGTAACCTGGCCAGGTGGCGTCATCTGCTTTTCTCCATGGCAATAGTTTTAATGCCATACAGTGGAGCATTCCAGATAAAGTAATACCATCTCCATGGAGACAAACAAGTGGCAGACCATCCACCAGAAAAGTTACAATGTGCACCTTTAATACAAATGATGGAATATCTCTTGATAACTTGACTCCACTCTTTCAGCTTGATGGAAAGTCTTGGACAGGTAGAGGAAAAACATTTAGGCTTTAAATCTAGGAATGAATTGCACTGCTCTTATGTTTAAATGTGCATATGACACAAGAACTAAAAATCCCATCAAGTGTAATGAACATCAGAGGATTGGGAGTGAATGGACCAGAACACAGCAACAATAATCGTAAACCCTGATGTAACACCGTGTTGAGATGCTTGACTCTGTGCCCTTTATTGTTCAAGCGAGTGCAGATGGCTCACTTAGAAAGTCCCCACCTGTGATATAAGCTTATTAATGACACAAGGCGCTGAATAGGCTGTGTTTAAAGAGGCTCTTGTGGTGCCCCCTGTAGTGCGCCTCCATGCCGCTCTGCAGGAGCAGCTCTGAGGGGACGGGAACACAAAAGCTGGTTCTCCTCTTCCCATGCACTGCACTGGCCTCATTCTATCTCTCTATAAGGAGAATGCATTAGAGGAATGAGAAGCCATATTAGCATAGTTACTCAGAGGTACCAAAATACTTGTACTTTACTATAGGCTTTAAGTGTGACATTCTTAATTTTGGTATATGTCATGTTGAGGCAAGCTGGGGTGTGACAATATCAAGTTATTTTTTTTTTCCTTTTATTTGTTGTTTGTTTTTATCATTGATTTTGATCCAAGGCTGGTTTATTAAAAATAATCACTTTTAACATGAACACCCTTGTATTTTCTGCACAAGAAAGTTGAAGAAGAATGAAAATATACAATTTTATAGCTTGTATACTTATGTGTATATATTATGTATTGGCATTGCTTGTTTGGGACAACTTGTTTGTGCCACAATATCTCACAAGATGAAACTCTCACGACATGAGTGAGTTATTTCTCCTGTTGTAGTTCCAAAAGGCAGTTCTACAATGAAAACACAAATGTTAAATAAAATTAATTTAAAATGGTGAGGCCTGAATAGTGAACTAGAATGCACACTTTATTTAAAAATATTGTCAAAATCTTGTGTTGTCTTGTTCTCGTGAACCCAAAATTGTTTCTCATCCCACGCCTACTTGTTAGGTATTCATAAAAATAAAACTTTTTTTTTCCCTGTCCAATATATATAAACAGCCTGCAGCAAAAGAACTCATGTAAAGTTGGTAAAGTTTCCTCCCCCACTGTCTAAATTTGTCCTTGTCTATCTAGATCGCAGTGTTGGACGTGCGATCGGCCCCAGTGGCCTGACTGATGTGTAATTCTGGACAGGGAGCTGTGCTGTGCTGTATATTCTGTCTCGCACTCAGCGGGGATGTCTCAGTCAGTTGCCAGTTTGGTGGCCTCTGGGACAGTATTGTCCAGATGCTTCTCTCTCAGACCAGGAGAGTTCCCTGCACAGCGACGTTCTGCTCTAGTTTTATACAGCTATATGTGCCACAGTGTGTGCACTTCAGGCACTACACTCTGCTCTTATACACCCACAGACCTTAGAAATACTGAATACTTTTATGAATACTGTGCTATTTGATTGGGGGGGGGAATTACATAGTTTATTTCATGTAATCACAAATATGACTCATATTTGTAGAATTAATGTCATAGTTGATTTAGTTTGAAGCTCACTGATAATGGGTCTATAAATAAGATTGTTATCACTAAGCAGAAATCTGACTTCTCAAAACAACCGCTATCTTCAGGAGGTAAAGGGTCTATTTGATTCAGTTTCAGATGTGTCAGTAGAAAAGCCCTCAGTCACACCACAAAACTATACTTTCTCTCTTTAACAGCATCCTAATATTGAAAGGATTACCATCATATTTGATCTTTTCCAGCATGGTCCTGTCCCACATCTCTTTGATGCTTTCATTGACAAAAAACCTGCTGGTGCTTTGCGCAGCATTGAAGCACTTGTCCCGGCTTTAATCTGTGACTTGGGGCTGTCATTATCCATCAGAGGTGGATCCTCTGTCCTTTCCAATTTTCCTCCTCTAACCATTTCTCCATTTTGTGCCGAGACTTTAAATTCTCCCTTTGCCCCAGTCGGCTTCATAAATATTCAGTGTGGTGGCCGGTAATTTACACACAGTCTGCCACTCCCCATCATTTCCTCACCTGGATACATGGGCTCTGACACCACTATCTGTCCTAATCTGCTTTCATGCCCTTTTTTTGGGTGCCTCTTGTCACTGCTCTGCTTTGTGCGTCTGCTGCTTCCTCCATTCTCCTCGCTCACACATGAAACAGAGATGACCTCATACAAACTCACACTCAGCAATGAAGATTCTAGGAGATTGCTGCTGACCTCATGCAAACTTCATATTGGTTGTTCTTTTAGCTATTTTTGGCGGTATGATGTATAGACCTATTAGATTTGGCAGTTTTATTGGTTCATGCTTTGAGTAGTAAAACTCCAATAACTTGAAGCTCTAGCAGAGTATTTCCCTCCACCAAGGCACTGGTCTCGCCAAACTCTTCAAACCCGGGATCTCAAAATTCAAGGTTGAATAAAAATTCACTCTGCTTACCAAGAAAAGGAAGGAGATATTATTATTAGTAGTTGTGGTTTGAGACTTTATTTCTGACTTAAGCTTACTGGCTTGGAATGCCTTGACCAAGACAAGGCAGTATACTTGGAATAAAGCAAAAATGAGTGCTTAAATGCAACGCTTTTGTGTTTATAATTGTGACATGTGCTCAACTTTTGTCTCACTTTCACATAGATTGTAATGACAAAGAAATTAGATTGTGTATTTCCTGGGATGGATTAAACAGCTACAGGCCTAAAATATTTGAGTGAAGAAGTTGATGTGTATTTGGAGAGCTAACTATGACAGCTCGTTCAAACTGAAATGACAGTGGGGAAAGCTGAGGATAGCTAAAGACAAGAGTTAGCTGCCAATGAGGACTGGATGCAGTGGATGGGCATGATATGGCAACAACGCAGCAGACGGGAGACACGGCGAGTGCAGAGCTTTATTTTTAATATCATTCTCGCGCTTTGCCAGTGGGAGATAAAGACGTGGACATGTCTTACTGTTACCTCTTTATGTCTGTTTTTGCTGGAAAATTGCTGATTTTTTTGTGAATAGCTGTGTGTACATTGTAGACTTTTAGTGAAATGTAGTTGATGCCAGTGCAGAGTGTCCTCTAGCATGTCAAAATGATGACCAGGACATGCAGATACCATTAGGATCCCATGCATGTAAAGTTATAATCTAGATAACAAGTTTTAGTTGGTTTTGGTTTAGTTACACTATAATTTTCTTTTCCTTTTTAACCTACACCTACAATCAACACTCAATCAAACATGTTTTATCCAGTAAAAAGAAGCAGAAAAAAATAACAGTTTACAAAAACATCTTTTGGGAGCTGCAGTAAGCAAAAAGTGAACTTCCAGGGAATACTCAAATATGCAGGTTTTATACACTTTAGGGACATGGGCCTATCAGCATTTCTTTGCTGCATTATCTCTGTTTAGGTATCTCGTCTTGTTTGTCTGCAACCTTTTCTCATCCAACAACAGGCCTTGTGTCAGTGCTCTGCCTGTGAGACCCAGTCATGTTTACTGGCTTGAGTTTATCACTTGCTTCTTGGACCAACAAGCAAACTCATATTGAGAGTTGTTCTGTCTCTGTCTGGACCCTTCTGCAGTGTATGACTCAGGTCCCTGACATGAGCACAGCCAGTTACTCCTTGTCACTGAGGGGAGCACAGAATGCCTTAAATCCAGACAGGAGCCTGGTAATTGACACATTTGACTGGAACATATTTTTAGCTTTCGGCGTCTTATTGGAGAGATGCAAACATGTGAGAATTGTCCAGATGGGAGTCAAAAGTGTTTTACTCAGCTGCATATCCTATACTGTCATTAGCAAAGGCTTATTCCTGGAACACAACCACAACCATTTATTTTACCTTTCACATTCACTCACATTACATTACGACCATGATGATCTTTGTTGTGTCAGCATTGGTTTATTACTAGTTTGAGATATCAGTAAGGTCATTATTGATGATATGAATTTACCAAGCTATAGCCAACACTAATGGGTGTGGCACGTAACCATTCTTAGGTATTATGTGTTTCCAGTTTCTCAAATAACTTATCAATATGCTGAGTTGGGCTGCACTGAGCAGAGAAAAGGAGCAGTGAAAGGCGTCTCAGTGCGTCACAGCATGTATCACAGAAGATAAATAGACCGAGGAGTTTGGAGGAGTATGGAGGAGCACGGTCTGTGGTTGGACAACACTGCATCATGTCTGTGGTTATTTCTCAGGTCCAGAGCTGTGCAGGTCACAGGCAGGACATTTACTCGCAGTGCCTCACACATAAATCATGTCACATGGATGAGAGCGCAGATAAAACTCCACAACTCAGCCTTCACAAAATCTAAAAAAAAAAAACTGACTTCAATCTCAACAAGAATGTTTTTGAGTTAGACTGTAGGGAAGTGTGGAGTTTGCATGTTCTCCTTGTGTTTGCATATTCCCCCTAACACTAAAACATGTACAATAAGTTGGTTAAATAAAGGCCAATAAATATGGAAAAGAGAATTATTGAGAAGAATGACCCACAATGAATATCTGAGCACTGTATACTACAAGTGAAATACACAGTCCTGCTTTCAACCCGTAACTTCATATGGCTTCTTCAAAGGTAATTCATTTCATACAGTTTTTGAGTTCATTTGTAGCATCTGGTAGCAGCCCATGTGGGGCCCTGCTGTAAGGGTTTCCCCTGTCAACCTAAAACAAAAACACAGACAGTACACATAACAAAGTATACCTTAACATCTGTTCAATATGAATCAGTTAGGCATAATGATCAGGATAATATTGAGAGAAAAATAGCTGTCAATAGGATGAGATTCTTCACAGCCAAACTTTCTTATCTGTACTTTTCTGTTGACGATGGTGCATCAGGATTTGTTGGTTGTATGGACAGAGATAAACAAAAAGACTTTTGCTTTCTGCATTCCCTGCTGATAGCCGCCGATATCTGAAACAGGTTCCAGATGCTGCGGCTCTCTCCCTTTGATGCCTCTACAAACACGAGGACCGAGACAACAGTCTAGAGCGCTTTGACGTGTTTAGCCAACAGAGTGTGAAGCATGGAAACCTTTGTAGCCTTTTACACAATGCTTGAATAGTGTCAACACAAAAGGATGCATAGATCAGTGAGTGGTGTCCGCATTTGCCAGTTCCTCCCCAATGAATGTGCCACTACATGCTGCGCCCAGGCCTCACACAAACTTTGGAGAGATGGCACAGGGATAAAGGGGGCTCTGGAGGGAGATGCTCTGTCCTCCGGCCACCACACACTGAAGGGCGCGTTCATAAAAAAGAGCTTTATAAAATGTTCTATTGAAAACAGCCGAAAGGTCAGCCAGTGACAGACGGATTGATAAAAATCCACAAGAGGACATGGTCAAAACGGCTCTGGCACATGGAGAGTCTGTTTATTTAACCGCGGCGTGGGGTGCAATACTGAATTCAGACTGCTCTCCAATCATTACTTGAAACTTGTACCAACATGAGGTTTCAAATGTTTCTTCTTTTCATTGTGACCTTGTCATCATATATTCGAATGTCCAGGGCCCACACAGTGACTACTCCATTAGTCTCTCCTTAATTTATTTTTTTTGTTTTTAGTTTTGTTATATTTAAAAAAAAATGCAGCATAGCACAATACATGTTTTTTCCACTTTTTTCTCTGGTAGTATTTGCTGATGTGAATTGCCAAGCAGAACAGGCATCAGTCAGCCAAACAATTACCTTCTTTATCCATTTTTCTATATGAAATAATATTTGAGTCATATGTTGCATTGCCCTATTACCTGCAGCCAACCTCTGTGCTGCTGTAAGACCAGGCCTCGTGAACTGTAGGTGAAACATATAAAATGACATAACATCAAATCATTTATAATTGTACTTTAAAAATCTTGACCCTGTCCGTGATACGGGCTGTGTAACAACTAGCACGTTACATAAGTGGGGCTGCACCGTAGCACCATTGGGACTTCCTTCTCGCGGTTAATTTAGCAGCAATAAACAGGCCGACGCCTGTGGCAGCGCTAAAGAGGAGGGAAGGGAAGAACGGAGAGAGGGATGAGAAAGGAGAGAGTGAGAGAGCAGTGGGAGAGAAGAGGCACAGTAAGCAAAAGTACTGAGGAGTGAAAATCAGCAGGCCAAAAGTGTTTGGTGAGCTAATTCCCAGATATCGACACTGCTTTGATTAGTAACTGGAGGGAACCTTTTAATGAGACACGTTCTTTAATCAAACCCCAACATAACTTGGCCCACCGAGCTATCTTCTGCTCAGGAGCGGGGGGCGAATGATTAGTCGCTCTTCAAACTTCTTCCCTACTTGAGTCAAACATGCGATGATCCTGCTGCTCTGGCTCAAACTGGGAGGCTAATCGTGCCACAGCACTGTTCAGATGTTGCTGCCAGAATAAAAGCCCCTCTCCTCCTTAGAAGATGGATATTGATGTTTCTCTTTTTGCCGCAGTGTCTTTTTTGTAAAATATCTGCAATACCTGGACGTCCGATGAGTTTTGCTAATCCAGAAAAGAGGGGGACCAGAAAGCCAATACATAATGGTCCAAGTAAGAGCACAATAAAGTAAGTCATGACAAAGTGAAAAATCAGAGAGCCTTTAGGGGACAAACTGGAGACCGTGTAGAGGCAAAACTGTGTAGTGGCGCTTTAGCTTTGTCTCAAGTGCACTCATTAGGAAGCAGTGTGTTGGACCCCCTCCCTTTCCCAGAGACAGAAACTAATTAGAGGTGTGTCCTCCTTCCTGACAAATCCACAACGCCACCAGAGCACAACAGCCACCACTTACCATCCCCACAGTACAGCCGGCTAGCAAAGCTCCGTGGCACGCTGGCTGAGGTCATTCACACACAATAATGTCAGTAAAATGATAATTGTTGTATTGTATTTAAACTCATATTTAATTCATTCAACATTTGA